>NC_069502.1:684749373-684944373 GCF_027579735.1 Bombina bombina | reverse complement strand
GATGGCAGATACTAGTTAGAGGAGGGAGGGTTAGAGAGCTGTTGCCTTAAATCTTCACATTGGCAGACTGTCTGTCAGTACCCAAGATGGTGGTGACCAGTAGGGAGGTTGAGCGAGGGAAGAGAGCTGTTTAGGAGGGATCAGAGGATAGGAAGTGATGGGAGGGTAATTATCTCTACACTAAAGCTTAAATTAACCTTACAAACTACCTGATTAACCCCTTCACTGCTGGGAATAATAGAAGTGTGGTGCGCAGCTGCAATTAGCAGCCTTCTAATTACCAAAAGGCAATGGCAAAGCCATGCATGTCTGCCATTTCTAAACATAGGAGATCCCAGAGAAGCTTTTGCAACCATTTGTGTTATGATTGCACAAGCGGTATGTAAATAATTTCAATGAGAACCCCAACGTTTGTGAAAAATTTAACTTTTTTTTTTTTTTTTTAAATGATCGCAGTTGGCGGTTAAATGGTGGCATGAAATATACCAAAATGGGCCTAGATCAATACCTTGGGTTGTCTGCTTAGAATAAATATAGATTTGACAAGTAAATAAAAAATCAAGGCTCTATTTCTGTTTAAATGAAAAAAATGCTAAACATTCTCCAGTGTTTTGGGCAAGTTCTTTTCTGAAAGTCCTGGTAGTGAATGGGGTTAATAAAAAAGAGCCAGGTGGAACCATGATTAATTTCCAGTAGGGCTTAAAAACCCAACCATACAGGGAGTGCAGAATTATTAGGCAAATGAGTATTTTGACCACATCATCCTCTTTATGCATGTTGTCTTACTCCAAGCTGTATAGGCTCGAAAGCCTACTACCAATTAAGCATATTAGGTGATGTGCATCTCTGTAATGAGAAGGGGTGTGGTCTAATGACATCAACACCCTATATCAGGTGTGCATAATTATTAGGCAACTTCCTTTCCTTTGGCAAAATGGGTCAAAAGAAGGACTTGACAGGCTCAGAAAAGTAAAAAATAGTGAGATATTTTGCAGAGGGATACAGCACTCTTAAAATTGCAAAGCTTCTGAAGCGTGATCATCGAACAATCAAGCGTTTCATTCAAAATAGTCAACAGGGTCGTAAGAAGCGTGTGGAAAAACCAAGGCGCAAAATAACTGCCCATGAACTGAGAAAAGTCAAGCGTGCAGCGGCCAAGATGCCACTTGCCACCAGTTTGGCCATATTTCAGAGCTGCAACATCACTGGAGTGCCCAAAAGCACAAGGTGTGCAATACTCAGAGACATGGCCAAGGTAAGAAAGGCTGAAAGACGACCACCACTGAACAAGACACACAAGCTGAAACGTCAAGACTGGGCCAAGAAATATCTCAAGACTGATTTTTCTAAGGTTTTATGGACTGATGAAATGAGAGTGAGTCTTGATGGGCCAGATGGATGGGCCCGTGGCTGGATTGGTAAAGGGCTGAGAGCTCCAGTCCGACTCAGACGCCAGCAAGGTGGAGGTGGAGTACTGGTTTGGGCTAGTATCATCAAAGATGAGCTTGTGGGGCCTTTTCGGGTTGAGGATGGAGTCAAGCTCAACTCCCAGTCCTACTGCCAGTTTCTGGAAGACACCTTCTTCAAGCAGTGGTACAGGAAGAAGTCTGCATCCTTCAAGAAAAACATGATTTTCATGCAGGACAATGCTCCATCACACACGTCCAAGTACTCCACAGCATGGCTGGCAAGAAAGGGTATAAAAGAAGAAAATCTAATGACATGGCCTCCTTGTTCACCTGATCTGAACCCCATTGAGAACCTGTGATCCATCATCAAATGTGAGATTTACAAGGAGGGAAAACAGTACACCTCTCTGAACAGTGTCTGGGAGGCTGTGGTTGCTGCTGCATGCAATGTTGATGGTGAACAGATCAAAACACTGACAGAATCCATGGATGGCAGGCTTTTGAGTGTCCTTGCAAAGAAAGGTGGCTATATTGGGCACTGATTTGTTTTTGTTTTGTTTTTTAATGTCAGAAATGTATATTTGTGAATGTTGAGATGTTACATTGGTTTCACTGGTAAAAATAAATAATTGAAATGGGTATATATTTGTTTTTTGTTAAGTTGCCTAATAATTATGCACAGTAATAGTCACCTGCACACACAGATATCCCCCTAAAATAGCTATAACTAAAAACAAACTAAAAACTACTTCCAAAACTATTCAGCTTTGATATTAATGAGTTTTTTGGGTTCATTGAGAACATGGTTGTTGTTCAATAATAAAATTAATCCTCAAAAATACAACTTTCCTAATAATTCTGCACTCCCTGTACACTACTTGTATCATAAAAAATATATATGGAAAATGGTTGCATGGCTTCCGAGTGCAATTATATCACACTGAGTAAACGAATATAAAAAAAAGACATACCATAAATGATGTTTAGCACACTCAATCACTGTCTAACACAATCTCACACACATACATTGTCACAAACACATATACACATGCTACCATACGCACAATGTCACATATATACTCTCACACGTACAAGTACAAAGACATACATGTATTGTCATGCCTACACACAAAAGCCACTCCACACTGACACAACATTTGACTCACACACATAATCTCCTTTCCATGCAAACTAAGAAAGGAAGGTGTGAAGTGTGGAGTAGATTGGTGTAGAAAGGAGTCCAGATAGTGCAGGGACAGTGCTTGGAAAAAAGAGGATTGAGATTTTGAGAGATAAGGACAAGGGAGCAGAGAGGATATAGACAGAAAGAGGAAAAGCAGAAAGCAGATTTATTTCAAGATCTAAAGTGTGAGATTTCAATTGGAGTAACAATACCAAGATAAGAGACTGCTAATGCATGGGTCTGCTTCTCTTCCATACAGACCACACTTTGCCACTCATCCTATGGCTATGCTTTTGCTTACTGTGGTAGGACATACCGGGTTCAGCTATCCATGAATTGTGGATTCAGATGCTGTTCTATTGAGTGAAGGTTGTAGCTTGATATACTAGTGTTCTGATGGTGTGGTCACTTCAGATTTGTCTGGTCTTGCTTTTAATGAAAACAAAGTGATTTTCAGTGAATCACTAGCAGAACCATACAAATAGAATTAATATTAAGCGGGGGGGGGGGCGGAGCCAGCCATCAAAGAGATAGGACGCAAATGCCTGGAGCTCCTGCCGATATATAGTTTCAGAGAAGCTTACTACTTATACCTAGCTTTTATTACAAAATTTTCTTTGTCATTTATGAATGGCAACTCCCATGGCTATATGTGATTGCAGTTTGGAATCATCGCAGCAACTTTCTTTGAATATAAGCCCTTAAGACGGCCCATGTGGAGGCCTACAGCGACTACAGTGCTATTCGATGGCAATGTTATACTCCTACTAAGGCACTGAGATTTGTCTCTGCGTTCCCGTGGAGTCTCTGAACGCTTCCATGGGGGAAATTACTACAATTCTGCTGACCCTTTTGTCAGACTTTGAGAGGGAAATGCTCAAGGTCTTCGACCCTATACATATAGACACCGAGAAGTTTTCTGCACAGAGGGAGGAGACGCATCAGCCTCAAGATACAGAAATGGCTACGCACTCTAGATCTCTTGAAGCCTACTATGCAGGCGACACAGATTTCCTCCGTAAGCGGGATAATTGTCCATCTCAGGCACAGTCACTAAGTCCTTGGAGGGAGGATAAGCAGACCTTAGGGGACATTGGTTGGAAGGATCGCCTATGGCTGACAGCTATGAAAGATATGAAAGATTTGTCTGGTCGTGATAAGTTCCGGGACAGCGCAGATGCCGCATTTGGGAAATCTGTGAAACCTCTAAATGCTGAGATCCATGTATGGGGAGCGGACCTCAGTTCTGATAGCCGTTTAGATGACCCAAGGCACAGCTCCGTGAAAGGCCTACTATCGGGTGAGAGACCTGTTAGTGTCACATGCAGAGGGGCTCGGAGAACGACAGTCCACTACAATTGTCTAGGGGCATAGGCTGAAGAGCTGATAACATGACAGTTCAACAAGCTCACAAACGTTGGCAATGCACTGAAATGTGAGACTGTGCCATTTGCTCATAATTTGATGTCTTTTTGAGAGCTTGACGGTGCCTTTGCTGCTTATGTGGAGACTTTGGTTCTTTATAGGTATACTTTTACACGTATCTCTGGACATTGATAGAGACTATAACAATATATATATATATGGTTTTGTGAGCCTCTTTCCCTGTGCCCTCCTCAGAGTTCAGACAGTGCAGCCAATAGAGATCTGCTAGTTTATACAAATGTTTTTTTGCAGGATTGTTAACGTGACTACATCCAGGTCTTATGATATATGATGGCTCCTCTAAATTACAGACTTGGTTATCTACCATATGCTCATGCTATATTTCTAACTGATAGCCTTCTGCAGTAGCCTCCAAATAATCCACATGGCAGGTGATTGTGTCATTTTAAATATTTGTTCCCACTATTATTATATTATATAAATGAGGCTTCTCATCTGAGATCCAAAAGTGGTCTCCTATGCTTAAAACTACCTCCTGTAGCTTTAAAACTTTATTTTCAGAGGTCCATTAGTTGCCTTTTATGTCAGACTCATTGGTATCCCACCTGAATGCATGTAACAACTTTCTTGATTTTATTTTTTTTCCATTTTGCTGTAACTATTCAATGTAAAATGTATATTTTTTGCTTCATGTGAAATTAGTTCTACTCCTACAAGTTTGTATGTCTTAAAATGAACCTCAATAAAAAAAAAAATATATATATATATTACTACATGCAACACATGACAACAATTTAACCACTTGTTATTCCTGTGTTTGTGGACAGTCAAAGGTTTAAAGGGACATTGCTTCATTCTTTAGATATCCTTTGTTGAAGAAATAGCAATGCACATGGTGAGCCAATTACACGAGGCATCTATGTGCAGCCACCAATCAGCAGCGACTGAGCCTATTTAGATCTGCTTTTCACCAAAGGATACCAAGAGAATAAGCACATTAGATAATTGAAGTAAATTGGAAAGTTTTTTCAAATTGCATGCTCTTTCTAAATAATGAAAGAAAAAATGTGGTTTCATGTCCCTTTATGTTTTGTGCATTACAGGTGTACTATGCATTATATATGGATTGTGAACAAATGTATTTAGCCTTGCTGTAGACCTAACTGCTGGTCATGCTAATACTGCGGTGTAGACATAGTATGGCTGGATTATGCCACTTTTTAACTTAGGTGGCAAGCCACAGGGAATAAAGTTTTGGCAAAATCTGCTTGGTTGTTGGACTTGGCAATTCATATCCTTTTGGATATTCTTTTTTGAGTGGAAAATCATTTTTTTTTTAGAATTCATTATTAAATGCATTGCTGGGACAAAAACACTTGTCTAACATTTCAAATGATTTATATATTTGAGCTGTTATTTCTAAGTATCTTGGATATTTCATTCTGTTATCTTAACTTCAAATATTCGTACGAGTTGGTGAAGGTTTCTGTTTTCCTTCCATAAGGCAGGGAGAGTCCACAACTTCATTCCTTACTGTTGGGAAAGGAGGAGGCAAAGACACCCCAGCCAAAGGCTTAAATATATCTCCCACTTCCCCTATCATTCTTTACCTTTTGTCACTATAGGAGGTTGCAGAGAAGTGTCAGAAGATTTGGATAGTCCTGTAATGGGTATGTTGCCTTCAAGAAAGGACTGGAAAAATATACAGAGGGCGACTCCTAGTGCAAATCAGTTGATACAGTTGTAAACCCCAAATGATCCCTTTAGAGAGATACTCACATATTATGGAGCACACTATAGTGCTAATGAGGCAAGCTGGGTATATTATGGTGGCCCAGCACACATAACACTCTGGCAAGCAGTGGATCAATGTAGCAAATAAAAGATAGGAGACTCCAGAAGTATATCAAAAATAAGTTTTATAAAAATAAATAAATGAACATAAAAACAATCAGTAAAACACGCTACGCGTTTCTCAGAGCTCACCACTCTGTTTCCTCAGGCAAGGACTGGAGTTTTAAGTAATCATGTCAACCTCTCAGTGAGAGTATTGATGAAAGTTAGAGTCTGGAGATGCAGGGAAACTTTTCTGCGAACCCATCCAGACTGTCGCCTACCAGCTCCTGAGCAATCAGCGTTGACGAACTTCACTGCTTGCTGTTACACACTCAAGTCCATGTCAGAAGCTTCGCTGCAAGACTGTCACACTTAAGAGGCTGTGCCTGTTCCACAGCATCGATCCTGGAGGGTAAGACCGTTTTATATATACACTTTTTCTATACAGAGTTACAGTGTTGCTCTTTTATACCTTGATAGGATCAAGGGACGGCAATTGTCTAATTTTCGTTCCTTTCGTTCTGACAAATCACGACAGCAGTCCTCATCCAAGTCCGAGCAGCCCGAGAGTACTTGGAAGCCGACTCAATCCTGGAACAAGTACAAACAGACTAAGAAGCCTGCCGAGAACAAATCGGCATGAAGGGGCGACCACCGATCCGGGATCGGATCGAGTAGGGGGCAGGCTGTCTCTTTTTTTTACGCTTGGTTCCAGGAAGTACAGGATCCTTGGGTCCTGGAGGTTGTATCTCAAGGATACAGGATAGGATTCCAGTTTCATCCGCCCAGGGGCAGATTCCTACTCTCCAGTCTGTGTACAAGACCAGAAAAGAGGGCTGCTTTCTTCAGTTGTTTACGATATCTCTCCTCTCTAGGAGTTATTTTCCCAGTACCTACAGCAGAAAGAGGTTTGGTTCCAAAGAAGGAGGGAAACTTTTTGTCCAATTCTGGACCTAAAGTACCTAAACAAGTTTTCTCTTGTAAGGTGTATCCAGTCCACGGGTTCATCCATTACTTGTGGGATATTCTCCTTCCCAACAGGAAGTTGCAAGAGGACACCCACAGCAGAGCTGTCTATATAGCTCCTCCCCTAACCCCCACCCCTCGTCATTCTCTTGCAACTTTCAACAAGGGAAGTATCAAGAGATATAGTGGTGACTTAGTGTAGTGTTATCTTCAATCAAGAGTTTGTTATTTTTAAACGGTACCGGCGTTGTACTGTTTTACTCTCAGGCAGAAATTAGATGAAGAATTCTGCCTGGAGGTTGATGATCTTAGCGGTTTGTAACTAAGGTCCATTGCTGTTCTCACACATAACTGAAGAGTATGGGAAAACTTCAGTTGGGGGAACGGTCTGCAAATTACCTGCTTTGAGGTATGTTCAGTATTTTTATTTCTAGAGAGATGAATAAGTTCTAGAAAATGTTGACAGAGCCTTGTGTATTTGAGGTAAGCCTGATGCAGTGATTTAACAACGACTGGGATCATGCTTACAAAACAGGGTAATACTCATGTTAATATTATTTAGTGTCAAAACGTTTGCATGTTTTCATAAATAGAATTTTTTTTCTCTGAGGGAGATAAATCTTTATTTGGGGCCTAGTTTTCCACATGGTTAGTCAGATACTCCTAGGAGTATTTTCTTAAGGCCCCTCTGACATCCAGTACATGGTGGGAGGGTCCTATTTTTGCGCTATAGCTGCGCAGTTTTAATTCAGACTGAGACATCCAGCTTCCCTAGAGGAGTCCTTTGGCATCTGAGGACCATTATAAAGGGTTTATTCCTTCACCAAATCGTAGTTGAGGGCAGGTAGGAGCCTCAGCAGTGCTGTGGCAAGGTGCTCAACTGTTTTTTACAGGTGGTTGACGTTTTTAAATCCGGTTTGGGGGCTAAGGGGTTAATCATCCATTTGCAAGTGGGTGCAATGTTGCTTTAGTCCCTTACACACACTGTAAAAATTTCGAAGACTTTACTATATTTTTACACTGTTTTGCAGTTTAAGTGCTAGTTTTTTTCTCTTAAAGGCACAGTAACGTTTTTGTTTAATTGCTGTTTCACCTTTATTAAAGTGTTTTCCAAGCTTGCTTGTCTCATTACTAGTCTGTTAAACTTGTCTGACATAGAGGAAACTCCTTGTTCAATATGTTTGGAAGCCATTGTGGAACCCCCTCTTAGAATGTGTACCAAATGTACTGAAATTTCTATAAACTATAAAGACCATATTATGGTGCTTAAAGATTTATCTCCAGTGCATTCTCTGACTGAAAAAAGGGAGATTATGCAATCTAGCTCTCCCCATGTGTCAGAACCTATAACTCCTGCTCAAGTGATGCCAAGTACATCTAGAGCGTCTAATTCTTTTACCTTACAGGACATGGCGGCAGTTATGAATGCTACCCTCTCAGAGGTATTGTCCAAACTGCCAGGGTTACAGGGAAAGCGAGACAGCTCTGGGGCTAGAACTAATGCGGAGCTTTCTGACGCTTTAATACCTGTGTCCGATATACCCTCACAATGCTCAGAAGCTGAGGCAGGAGAGCTTCTATCTGTGGGTGACATTTCAGATTCAGGGAAGGCATTGCTTTAGTCTGATTCTGAAATGACAGCGTTTAAATTTAAGCTTGAACACCTCCGCTTATTGCTTAGGGAGGTTTTAGCGACTCTGGATGACTGTGACCCCATTGTAGTTCCAGAGAAATTGTGTAAGATGGACAAATACTTTGCAGTGCCTGTTTACACTGATGTTTTTCCAGTCCCTAAGAGGTTTTCGGAAATTATTACTAAGAAATGGGATAGACCAGGTGTGCCGTTCTCTCCCCCTCCTGCGTTTAAAAAGATGTTTCCCATAGATGCCGCCATACAGGACTCGTGGCAGACGGTCCCTAAGTTGGAGGGAGCAGTCTCTACCCTAGCTAAGCGTACAACTATCCCCGTCGAGGACAGTTGTGCTTTCCTAGATCCTATGGATAAAAAAATTGGAGGGTCTCCTTAAGAAAATTTTTATACAGCAAGGTTTTATTCTCCAGCCTCTTGCATGCATTGCTCCAGTTACTGCTGCAGCGGCTTTTTGGCTCGAGTCTCTTGAGGAGGCTCTACAGGTGGAGACCCCGTTAGATGATATCTTAGACATGATTAAAGCTCTTAAGTTAGCTAATTCCTTTATTTCTGACACTGTTTTTCATTTAGCCAAGCTAACGGCTAAGAATTCAGGTTTTGCCATTTTGGCACGTAGGGCGCTATGGCTTAAGTCCTGGTGAGCAGACGTTACTTCAAAGTCTAAGCTTCTTAACATCCCCTTCAAGGGGCAGACCCTATTCGGGCCCGGCCTGAAGGAGATCATCTCTGACATTACCGGAGGAAATGGTCACCCCCTTCCTCAGGATAGGTCCAATAAATTAAGGACCAAACAGAATAATTTTTGTTCCTTTCGAAACTTCAAGGGTGGCGCAGCTTCGGTTTCCTCTAATGCAAAACAAGAGGGAAATTTCACCCAGTCCAAACCAGTCTGGAGACCTAACCAGACTTGGAACAAAGGGAAGCAGGCCAAGAAGCCTGCTGCTGCCTCTAAGACAGCATGAAGGGGTAGCCCCCGATCCGGGACCAGATCTAGTAGGGGGCAGACTTTCTCTCTTCGCCCAGGCTTGGGCAAGAGACATCCAGGATCCCTGGGCACTAGAGATTGTCTCCCAGGGTTATCTTCTGAAATTGAAAGGTTCATTTCCAAAGGGGAGATTTCATCTCTCACAATTATCTGCAAACCAGATAAAGAGAGAGGCATTCTTACGTTGCTTTCAAGACCTACTGGTTATGGGAGTGATCCACCCAGTTCCAAGAGATGAACATGGACAGGGTTTCTATTCAAACCTGTTTATAGTTCCCAAAAGAGAGGGAACTTTCAGACCAATCTTGGATCTCAAGATCCTAAACAAATTTCTCAGGGTCCCATCCTTCAAATTGGAGACAATCCGAACCATCCTCCTTATGATCCAGGAGGGTCAATATATGACTACCGTGGACTTAAAGGATGCTTATCTCCACATTCCGATTCACAGAGAGCATCATCAGTTCCTAAGGTTCGCCTTCCTAGACAGGCATTATCAGTTTGTGGCTCTTTCCTTCGGGTTAGCCATGGCGCCAAGAGTCTTTACGAAGGTTCTAGGATCCCTTCTGGCGGTCCTAAGGCCGCAGGCATAGCAGTGGCTCCTTACCTAGACGACATTCTGATTCAGGCGTCGACTTTTCAAATCACCAAGTCCCATACGGACATTGTTCTGGCCTTTCTGAGGTCTCACGGGTGGAAAGTGAACAGAGAAAAGAGTTCTCTTTCTCCCTTCACAAGAGTTTCCTTCCTAGGAACTCTGATAGATTCAGTAGAAATGAAGAGGAGGTCAGGATATTAAAGCTTCTAACTTCCTGCCGTGTTCTTCATTCCACTTCTCGGACGTCAGTGGCTCAGTGTATGGAAATGATCGGCCTAATGGTAGCGGCAATGGACATAGTTCCGTTTGCCCGCCTACATCTCAGACCACTGCAACTTTGCATGCTCAATCAGTGGAATGGGGACTACACAGATTTGTCTCCTCTGTTAAATCTGGATGAAAAGATCAGGGATTCTCTTCTCTGGTGGTTATCTCGGGTCCACCTGTCCAGGGGAATAAGTTTCCGCAGGCCAGAGTGGACTATAGTGACGACAGATGCCAGCCTTCTGGGCTGGGGTGCGGTCTGGAAATCCCTGAAGGCTCAGGGTTTGTGGACTCAGGAGGAAGCCCTCCTTCCGATAAACATTCTGGAACTCAGAGCGATATTCAATGCTCTTCAGGCTTGGCCTCAGCTAGCTGCGGTCAGATTCATCAGATTTCAGTCGGACAATATCACGACTGTAGCCTATATCAACCATCAGGGGGGAACAAGGAGTCCCCTGGCAATGATGGAAGTTTCAAAGATAATTCTATGGGCGGAGGTTCACTCTTGCCATCTATCTGCTATCCATATCCCAGGAGTAGAGAACTGGGAGGCGGACTTTCTAAGTCGGCAGACTTTTCATCCGGGGGAGTGGGAGCTCCATCCGGAGGTATTTGCCCAGCTGATTCAATTATGGGGCAAACCAGAACTGGATTTGATGGCATCTCGTTAGAACGCCAAGCTTCCTTGTTACGGGTCCAGGTCGAGGGATCCCCAGGCGACGCTGATAGATGCTCTAGCAGTGCCTGGTCCTTCAGCCTGGCTTATTTGTTTCCACCGTTTCCTCTCCTCCCTCGTCTGATTGCCAAAATCAAGCAGGAGAGAGCTTTGGTGATTTTGATAGCACCTGCGTGGCCACGCAGGACTTGGTATGCAGATCTGGTGGACATGTCATCCTTTCCACCATGGACTCTGCTGCTGAGGCAGGACCTTCTACTCCAAGGTCCATTCAAGCATCCAAATCTAGTTTCTCTGCGTCTGACTGCTTGGAGATTGAACGCTTGATTTTATCAAAACGTGGTTTCTCCGAGTCGGTCATTGATACCTTGATTCAGGCTCGAAAGCCCGTCACCAGGAAAATCTATCATAAGATATGGTGTAAATATCTTCATTGGTGTGAATCCAAGGGTTACTCGTGGAGTAAGGTCAGGATTCCCAGGATACTATCTTTTATCCAAAAAGGATTGGAAAAGAGATTATCAGCTAGTTCCTTAAAGGGACAGATTTCTGCTATGTCTATTCTTTTGCACAAGCGCCTGGCTTATGTTCCAGACGTTCAGGCGTTTTGTCAGGCTTTGGTTAGAATCAGGCCTGTGTTTAAACCTGTTGCTCCGCCATGGAGTTTAAATTTAGTTCTTAAGGTTCTTCAAGGGGTTTCGTTTGAACCCTTGCATTCCATAGATATCAAGCTTTTATCTTGGAAAGTTCTGTTTTTAGTAGCTATCTCTTCGGCTCGAAGAGTTTCAGAGTTATCTGCCTTGCAGTGTGATTCCCCTTATCTGATCTTCCATGCAGATAAGGTAGTTTTGCATACCAAACCTGGGTTTCTTCCTAAGGTAGTATCTAATAGGAATATCAATCAGGAAATTGTTGTTCCGTCACTGTGTCCTAATCCTTCTTCAAAGAAGGAACGTCTGTTACACAATCTTGACGTGGTTCGTGCTTTAAAGTTTTTATTTGCAAGCTACTAAGGATTTTCGTCAAACATCTGCATTGTTTGTTGTCTTCTCTGGAAAGAGGAGAGGCCAAAAGGCTTCGGCAACTTCTCTTTCGTTTTGGCTAAGAAGCATAATTTGTTTAGCTTATGAGACTGCTGGCCAGCAGCCTCCTTAAAGAATTACAGCTCATTCTACTAGAGCGGTAGCTTCCACATGGGCTTTTAAACATGAGGCCTCTGTTGAACAGATTTGTAAGGCGGCGACTTGGTCTTCGCTTCATACTTTTTCTAAATTCTACAAATTTGATACTTTTGCTTCCTCGGAGGCTATTTTTGGGAGAAAGGTCTTACAGGCAGTGGTGCCTTCTGTTTAAGTACCTGCCTTGTCCCTCCCTTCATCCATGTCCTAAAGCTTTGGTATTGGTATCCCACAAGTAATGGATGAACCCGTGGACTGGATACACCTTACAAGAGAAAACAAAATTTATGCTTACCTGATAAATTTCTTTCTCTTGTGGTGTATCCAGTCCATGGCCCGTCCTGTCACTTTAAGGCAGGTGTTTTTATTTTTTAAACTACAGTCACCACTGCACCCTATAGTTTCTCCTTTTTCTTACTTGTCTTCGGTTGAATGACTGGAGGTGGGGGTTAGGGGAGGAGCTATATAGACAGCTCTGCTGTGGGTGTCCTCTTGCAACTTCCTGTTGGGAAAGAGAATATCCCACAAGTAATGGATGAACCCGTGGACTGGATACACCACAAGAGAAATAAATTTATCAGGTAAGCATAAATTTTGTTTTTGAGTGTTCCCTCTTTCAAGATGGAAACAAAACTGTCAATCCTTCCTCTGGTTCAGGAAGGACAGTTTATGACCACCATAGACCTGAAGGATGCATACCTTCACATTCTGATACACAGGGAACATTTTCAGTTCCTGAGGTTTGCCTTTCTGGACCAGAACTTCCAGTTCGTAGCTCTTGCGTTTGCCCTAGCTACTGCTCCAAGGATATTTGCGAAAGTTCTGGGTGGCTCTTCTAGCCGTTGTCAGAATATGAGGTATTGCAGTAGCACCTTACCTGGACGATATCTTGATGCAGGCACCATATTTTCGTCTAGCGGAAGAACATTCGGAGTCCCTTCTCAATCTTCTTCAACCACATGGATGGAAGAAAAACTTGGAAAAAAGTTCTCTTACTCCAAGTACAAGGGTGAATTTCTAGGGACAATAATAGACTCCATATCCATGAGAATATTCCTCACAGATCAGAGACATTGCATGCTAACTACTGCATGTCTTGTCCTCCAGGCCTCCTTGAGACCCTCAGTGGCTCAGTGTATGGAGGTGATTGGACTCATTGTGTACTGTATGGACATCATTCCTTTTGCCAGATTCCATGTCAGACCCTTACAACTATGCATGTTGAGACAATGGAATGGCGACCATTCAGATCTGTCTCAACGGATTGTTCTGGACAACCTGTTGAGAGACTTGCTCTCTTGGTGGCTCTGTCCAGATCATCTGTCCCAAGGCACGTGCTTCTTGAGACCGTCCTGGGAGATTGTGACTACGGACGCAAGCCTTTCCGGCTGGGGAGCTGTTTGGGGTGCCAAGAAGGCACAAGGATTGTGGACTCAGGAGGAGTCCTCCCTTCTGATCAATATATTGGAACTCTTTGCAATCTTCAATGCCTTGAAGGCTTGGCCTCTTCTTGGTTTGTCCCAGTTTATCAGATTCCAATTAGACAATATAACCTTGGTTTAAACTACAGAGGTTTTACAATGGCACTACTGTGGCAATCCCCACAGATATTGGTCAATTAACGTCCTACTTGTTGCGTTTTAATTCTGCCTCAAGTGGAGTAAATTCAATGTACAAAATGTGGGTTGGTGCTCAGCATTGACTAGAACTATAGCAAAAAAGAAGTGGATAAAGATCCACTGACAGAATGCAGGTAGCACTCTATGCCTAGGCTGGAAGGCGTGCGATCCGGATATTGTTAAAACATAACTTTTATTAATGAATTTATTAAAATACGCACAAACATACAAACATATATTAAAATAACCACTCCGTTGTGTGATTCTATATAAGGGTGATGGCTATCTATTACTAATGTGGGCCTAAGGTGTGTAATGCCATCACCTATAGAAATATAATAATGTAAATTTAGTAAATTGGGGGACTCTCGCTAGCCACCTAAAATCCGGTAACTGTGGTAGAGGGAGACAGAGTTTACCTACTAATGTTACATATATCAAATATATAATATGATTATGCTAAGTCTAAGCTCTGCTCCCCAACATGTAGGTACCTATTAGTAATGTGATGTACACAATATCTCTCACAGTGGGTCTCACAGAAAAACCAATATTTAGTATTATAATAGATTGAATATTTCTAACTGGTAGTTCTGTGAGTTTAAAGTACCCTAGTATCAGACAACTTGTATAAATCGATATATGTATTGGCACCTATACCATTCGGTAACGAGTAAATCTTGTGATCCGCTTAAGATTGTCGTGTATCTTAGGATTGTGTCAACTTCCTAAGTTCACTTAAAATGGATAGAGAATGTTATTCCAGTTGTTAGGGTTATCTGGGTTAGATTGATTCAAATTCTGTGGTGTTATGTGTGTGAGAATCTCAGAGAATTGTGTTTATGTTGTACTTTCTAGGTGAACGGTACTTAGTAATATGATATCTCATCACATGCCAGAATTACAGTACAAGTCTCTGTTACACAGAGTTGATTCTGCTTAATACCCTCTCTTTTTCTTCGATCATATAATATATTCCTGTTTATGTACACAGGTTATAGGTTTTAAATCTTTATTGCACAAAGTTAATTCTGTTTAGCACCCACTAAGATTCTTCGATCATTTCGTATTTTCCTGTTTATGAACACAGGTTATAGGTTTTACCTCAATGATTCTTCGATCATATAATATATTCCTGTTTATGTACACAGGTTATAGGTTTTAAATCTTTATTGCACAAAGTTAATTCTGTTTAGCACCCACTTAGATTTTTCGATCATTTCATATTTTCCTGTTTGTGAACACAGGTTATAGGTTTTACCTCAATGATTCATATCCACTGGTTTAGTTTGGTACTGACATGGGAAAAGTCCCTGTAATCTGTGT
This sequence comes from Bombina bombina, assembly GCF_027579735.1. Taxonomy (NCBI): domain Eukaryota; kingdom Metazoa; phylum Chordata; class Amphibia; order Anura; family Bombinatoridae; genus Bombina; species Bombina bombina. The sequence goes on along the minus strand of NC_069502.1, from coordinate 684,929,296 downwards.
GCGCAGGTTATAAATTTTACATCAATAGTTCGTGTCTTTTGACTGTGTTAGGTACCTACATAGAAGAGTCCCTGTTAATATGTTGGTTCTCAGACACACGGAACTAATTGTATGCCTTATTTAGTGTGATCACAGTATCTATGAGTATCTATTTGTCAGTTTCTATCATATATTACAAACTCCTTAATGATATATTATATCACAGTTCAGGGTTTGTTAGCACTGAATCTATCTAAATAGCCATATGTGAATGGGATTAACTTATCAGGTGGTTTCTAGATAATCATATGTTTGTTATAGTTCTACAGTATCTGGATAGAATCATATATCAGTGGCAGTCAGAGCGCTACAACTTTATGGTGCGATTAATGCCTAAGTATTCACCTATTTTCATCTATAATCCGATTTCTATGTAGTGAGATATGAATGCTTACAATATCGTTATAAACTTCTTAGTAAAAGGATATATTACTTTGAATCAACTAAGGTTTAGGATCACTTAAGTATAACTATGTTGTTAGATAGATTAACTTTAAAGAGCATCGGTATTTCTATATGGTATTGCTGATATCTAACGGTATTCTATCAGGTAAATATAATATAGAGTGCCGTTCTATGTAACTGAGAGACTGGTAGTTCTCCCCTTAAGTTGAATATAGTATACCGTTCTATATAGAATACCGTTCTATGCAACTGAGAGACTAGTACTTCTCCCCTTGAGTTAAATATAGTATTACGTCTCTCTGCTAAGCTAAACAATGTGTTACCGCTGATTCCCGTTCAGCGTTATGAGTAGCAGGCTGTAGTTACCGAGTGGTTTAACGAGTTACCCCCGTATCTTATATTTAACTAATACAATTATAAATATAATACAATTATAAATTGTAGTTATCAATGAATTTACTAAATTTTAACGGAGTGGTTCTAAAAGAGCGTCTTACTGCAGTAAGACGCTCTTTTAGAACCACTCCGTTAAAATTTAGTAAATTCATTGATAACTACAATTTATAATTGTATTAGTTAAATATAAGATACGGGGGTAACTCGTTAAACCACTCGGTAACTACAGCCTGCTACTCATAACGCTGAACCGGAATCAGCGGTAACACATTGTTTAGCTTAGCAGAGAGACGTAATACTATATTTAACTCAAGGGGAGAAGTACTAGTCTCTCAGTTGCATAGAACGGTATTCTATATAGAACGGTATACTATATTCAACTTAAGGGGAGAACTACCAGTCTCTCAGTTACATAGAACGGCACTCTATATTATATTTACCTGATAGAATACCGTTAGATATCAGCAATACCATATAGAAATACCGATGCTCTTTAAAGTTAATCTATCTAACAACATAGTTATACTTAAGTGATCCTAAACCTTAGTTGATTCAAAGTAATATATCCTTTTACTAAGAAGTTTATGACGATATTGTAAGCATTCATATCTCACTACATAGAAATCGGATTATAGATGAAAATAGGCGAATACTTAGGCATTAATCGCACCATAAAGTTGTAGCGCTCTGACTGCCACTGATATATGATTCTATCCAGATACTGTAGAACTATAACAAACATATGATTATCTAGAAACCACCTGATAAGTTAATCCCATTCACATATGGCTATTTAGATAGATTCAGTGCTAACAAACCCTGAACTGTGATATAATATATCATTAAGGAGTTTGTAATATATGATAGAAACTGACAAATAGATACTCATAGATACTGTGATCACACTAAATAAGGCATACAATTAGTTCCGTGTGTCTGAGAACCAACATATTAACAGGGACTCTTCTATGTAGGTACCTAACACAGTCAAAAGACACGAACTATTGATGTAAAATTTATAACCTGCGCACACAGATTACAGGGACTTTTCCCATGTCAGTACCAAACTAAACCAGTGGATATGAATCATTGAGGTAAAACCTATAACCTGTGTTCACAAACAGGAAAATATGAAATGATCGAAAAATCTAAGTGGGTGCTAAACAGAATTAACTTTGTGCAATAAAGATTTAAAACCTATAACCTGTGTACATAAACAGGAATATATTATATGATCGAAGAATCATTGAGGTAAAACCTATAACCTGTGTTCATAAACAGGAAAATACGAAATGATCGAAGAATCTTAGTGGGTGCTAAACAGAATTAACTTTGTGCAATAAAGATTTAAAACCTATAACCTGTGTACATAAACAGGAATATATTATATGATCGAAGAAAAAGAGAGGGTATTAAGCAGAATCAACTCTGTGTAACAGAGACTTGTACTGTAATTCTGGCATGTGATGAGATATCATATTACTAAGTACCGTTCACCTAGAAAGTACAACATAAACACAATTCTCTGAGATTCTCACACACATAACACCACAGAATTTGAATCAATCTAACCCAGATAACCCCTAACAACTGGAATAACATTCTCTATCCATTTTAAGTGAACTTAGGAAGTTGACACAATCCTAAGATACACGACAATCTTAAGCGGATCACAAGATTTACTCGTTACCGAATGGTATAGGTGCCAATACATATATCGATTTATACAAGTTGTCTGATACTAGGGTACTTTAAACTCACAGAACTACCAGTTAGAAATATTCAATCTATTATAATACTAAATATTGGTTTTTCTGTGAGACCCACTGTGAGAGATATTGTGTACATCACATTACTAATAGGTACCTACATGTTGGGGAGCAGAGCTTAGACTTAGCATAATCATATTATATATTTGATATATGTAACATTAGTAGGTAAACTCTGTCTCCCTCTACCACAGTTACCGGATTTTAGGTGGCTAGCGAGAGTCCCCCAATTTACTAAATTTACATTATTATATTTCTATAGGTGATGGCATTACACACCTTAGGCCCACATTAGTAATAGATAGCCATCACCCTTATATAGAATCACACAACGGAGTGGTTATTTTAATATATGTTTGTATGTTTGTGCGTATTTTAATAAATTCATTAATAAAAGTTATGTTTTAACTATATGCGGATCGCACGCCTTCCAGCCTAGGCATAGAGTGCTACCTGCATTCTGTCAGTGGATCTTTATCCACTTCTTTTTTGCTATAATATAACCTTGGTTGCCTACATCAACCATCAGGGGGGGGACGAGAAGTTCCTTGGCAATGAAAGAAGTATTAGCAGAAAGTCAAAGAGAAACCCTTAATATTGTAACGGCAATCCTATATATGAAATGAAGTCAAGTAAAATACAGTCCAGTATGTGTGAGGCCGTCAAAATGTACAGGCAATGCGAAGTAAAAGAATAATATGAAATCGGTATTTGGGAGACAGTCACACAGAGCTGCACACAGCAGACAACTATAGGAAAGTCAATGTGCTAAACAGCTTTTCGTGCACTCATGAATCATCCATTAACTTCACTCACCAGTGTATCTTGGAGTGGGGGATCTTCCGGCAGTCTCAATGTCTATACCTCTGAAGGGGCTCCGAAAAGAACGCCAGGACGAAGCGGTGAACTTCCCAACCGCCTCAACTTATCCCAGCCAATGGCCTCCTTCGTCTAGGAATTACTACTCCCCTCCGCTCCGCTCAGTAGCTCTGTGAGACTTGTGAGTGCTTCAGCTAGCCGCTAGCCGCAAATTGCAAATATACACAGACGGTCCTCACACATGCTCCAAAAGACCCACAAACAGCATAGATGCAGCCGGTAAACTGGAAGGTAGAAAATTTTCAAAGAGAACAAACCCAGCTGCATAAAAAAAACGTTCCTTTATTAATTTCTTGGTAAAAATGGTGATACACAGCAAAACAGTGGAAGGTGCTGAGGGCGCAGCACTGAACGGCTTACATGTTTCGGAAATGATCCGTAGTCATAGCCTACAGTGCTGTGCCCCACACCTGTTTAAAACAGATTCAAACAAATGTGATTCGCTAACAATAAAAACACGCCCTCAGTCTAAACCCTAACACACCTGTTAATATGCATTGAATGTCCCTACGTGACCTATCCGTAAGTAGAGATACAACGTTATAGAAGATGCAGAGTGATTAATTGTCAAACACTATATGTATAATTTTTAAAGCCACCAAATCAGGTTACCAAAAAGACTCAAACATTCATTAGCAGCAAAAATAAACATGTCAAACTCGAAGTAAGCTACAGAGTGGAGGGCAATTGTCAACCCGGGAATATACTGTAGAGAGTAGCACCATACTGCACTCATTTGATTAAAGGGGCAGTCTCATCAATGGCGGCACTCATAGTTAAAGGTGTAAACTCCTATAAACCAAAAAATGAAGCTTAGTTCAAAAACCTATATATTAGTATAAAGAGGGCAAATTCTGGTACTGCTCACTTAAAGGGGCAGTGTACTACAAAATTAAATAAATATATAATGCTATTGAGAAGGGGGGGGGGAAATAAATTTAAACTGTATTTCCAACATATCCCATAAGAAATGGGATGACCAATAATGCAATAATGAAGTATCATTGACTCAGACACAAACCTCGACCCAGGTTAACGATATTAGTCTGGAGAACCATGATTTTAAACACATTTGTGATGTGGTCTCGCTACAACAGCTCCAGTATGATACACCTGGAGCAACAGAGGGAACCAACAGGGGTCCTATTTTCAAAAAGGGATCCAAATTCTATCCAATCCAGAACAGAGGCACTGTTATAGAAACTTTCTATAATAGAGTAGAGAGAGATCTCTTGACTCTGAAAAATAACCAACCCAAACACTCATTTAATCTATCTCTCTCTGAAAAAGAAGCGATGGTGACATTGAGAGACAATAGCTCCCTTGTCATTAAAAACTCTGACAAAGGCGGCATGGTAGTGGTGATGGACAGGGAGCACTATATCCAGGAGGGTCTGAGACAATTACGAAAAGAGACGGATTATTTTGTCTTAAGTAAGGATCCTACCTGTGAGTTCCAAAAGGAACTCAAACAGCTTCTTGATGATGGTATTGAACTGGGTATCCTTGACAGGACCACCTCAGAATTTTTGCTAGTAGATTTCCCTAAGACTCCATATTTCCACCACTTACCTAAAACCCACAAAACCCTAATTAACGTCCAGGGGCGGCCTATCGTGAGTGGGATTGATTCCCTCTTAGGCAATCTCTCAGAATGGTTAGATTCCATTCTTCAACCAATTGTAATGTCTCTCCATTCTTATGTGAAAGACACAAAACACATTCTGAATTTGATTGAGAAGATTGAATGGACGAAAGGGTCTAAATGGCTTACTGTCGATGCTGTTTCGCTATATTCTAGCATCCCGCATCAAGTGGGAGTACAAGCTATAGCGTTTTTTCTTGAACAGGAGTCCAAATATGGTGAGACTTTCACTGAGTACATCTTAAGAGTCACCACCTTCTTACTTATACACAATTTTTTTAAGTTTGAGGAGGTTTACTATCTCCAAAGATGTGGGACCGCCATGGGAGCCAAATTTGTTCCGTCCTTTGCCAATTTATTCCTTGGGTGGTGGGAGTTTTACCACATCTTTGGGGATAGTAATCCCTATAAAGATTGTATCTCCTTTTATAGGAGGTACATTGATGACCTCCTTTTTGTGTGGACTGGTGACCAAACCAGCATCCCAAAATTCATTGATCATCTTAACTCTAATGAGATTGGCCTCAAGTTCACTTTTGAACTTAGTGACAGGTTTATCAACTATCTAGACCTTACATTGGAGGCCACGTCTATGGGCACAGTGAAATCTACGATTTACAGGAAGCCCATTTCGGGCAACTCCCTACTTTTGGGCACTAGCTGTCATCCGAAACATGTTCCCTTTGCTATAGCAAAAGGTGAATACACCAGGCTCAAGAGAAATTGTACTCTGCAGACTGATTTTCTTAATGAATCTAAGGCCCTGGAAAGGAGACTGAGGGATAGATATTATCCATCTAAGGCCATTAAAAAAGCCAGGGATCAGGTTCTAACCATTCCCAGGGAGAAACTTTTGGGTACCAAACAGCGCACAAGACAAGCCAGACAGGGAGTAACGTTTGTTACTACACATAGTGTCCAATATCCACAGGTATGTGACATTGTTCGCAAACATTTCCCATTGCTGTTGGCAGAGGACAAATTGGTGGACACTGTGAAAACTGGATTGAGATGTGCTTACAGAAAGAGCCCTACGTTAGGCTCTATCCTTTCACCTACACTACTCAAGTCTGACAAGTCCAAACAAAGCTCATGGCTACAACATACTGGCATGTACAAGTGTGGGCATCGGAAGTGTAAACCCTGTGAGTTTGTGAACATCACAAGGGATTTTACGAGTGAGAAGACTAAAAAGCAATATCTGATCAGATCTTGTATGAACTGTAAGACGGAGTCAGTGGTCTACTTGATAGAGTGTACCTTGTGCAGAATCCAGTATATAGGACTCACTTCCCGTGACCTGAATACTAGGATAAGAGAACATTTGTCTTCATTCAAGACAAAGAGAGCATCAACTCCCATAGTTCAACACTTTGGGGTTTTTCACGATAACAATCTTCAGGGTTTTACCTGGTGTGCGATTGAAAAGGTGAACAGACCTCCTAGAGGTGGAGATGTGGAAACACTTCTCGCCAGACGCGAAGCTTTCTGGATTTTTACAATGGGCACCAGGGTGCCATATGGACTTAATTCCAGATATGATGTCTTAAATCTCTGGGAGTGATTATCACTTTCAGGGGTTATGGGGGCTTAGTACACTATACTAAACTATATATATTTATAGAGGAATATTTCCCCTACAAATACTCCATCATATTTGATAACATTCCAACTCCCTTACACTCCTATGTAGTTTCATTATTGCCATTATTATAAAGCTTTTCTAATTCCTTCCTACAGACACTATCCCACATATATACTGTCTAGGACATTATTATATACCTTTGCAAAATATAGGCACTATTGAATAGACACATGTATTCAGATGGTTAAACTATCTATTTATTGTTATCCACAGGCAGAACAATTTAAGACTTTACTGGTTATTATTACACTTTTATTTATGCATTCATTTTAAGCTTGATTTTGAGTAAGGATTTTGCATCTTTTTCCTTGGTATAAACATTTTATTGATAAGGGCTGTAAGGTACACATATTACTTACCCAAGGATTACTCACCAAATCAAGCTTAAATAGAACATAAGGTTTTACTAGTTCCTTGCCCTTAGAATTACAGTCAGTTATATCTAACCTGGTAGCTTAATAATCAATTGAGCCTAGGTTTCTTTATGTCATTTAGGAACCAGGGTGTATTGTTTTAACTCGAGGTCATCCCATTTCTTATGGGATATGTTGGAAATACAGTTTAAATTTATTTTCCCCCCCCCCTTCTCAATAGCATTATATATTTATTTAATTTTGTAGTACACTGCCCCTTTAAGTGAGCAGTACCAGAATTTGCCCTCTTTATACTAATATATAGGTTTTTGAACTAAGCTTCATTTTTTGGTTTATAGGAGTTTACACCTTTAACTATGAGTGCCGCCATTGATGAGACTGCCCCTTTAATCAAATGAGTGCAGTATGGTGCTACTCTCTACAGTATATTCCCGGGTTGACAATTGCCCTCCACTCTGTAGCTTACTTCGAGTTTGACATGTTTATTTTTGCTGCTAATGAATGTTTGAGTCTTTTTGGTAACCTGATTTGGTGGCTTTAAAAATTATACATATAGTGTTTGACAATTAATCACTCTGCATCTTCTATAACGTTGTATCTCTACTTACGGATAGGTCACGTAGGGACATTCAATGCATATTAACAGGTGTGTTAGGGTTTAGACTGAGGGCGTGTTTTTATTGTTAGCGAATCACATTTGTTTGAATCTGTTTTAAACAGGTGTGGGGCACAGCACTGTAGGCTATGACTACGGATCATTTCCGAAACATGTAAGCCGTTCAGTGCTGCGCCCTCAGCACCTTCCACTGTTTTGCTGTGTATCACCATTTTTACCAAGAAATTAATAAAGGAACGTTTTTTTTATGCAGCTGGGTTTGTTCTCTTTGAAAATTTAATGAAAGAAGTATCTCAGATACTAGAGTGGGTGGAGACTCACAGATGTACGCTGTCAGCTATCCATATCCCTGGTGTGGACAACTGGGAAGCGGATTTCCTCAGCAGGCAATCCTTTTACCCAGGGGAATGGTCTCTCCACCCCGAGGTGTTTGCAGAGATATGCAGCGATGGGGGGATGCCGGAAATAGATTTCATGTCATCCGGCCTCAATACCAAGCTACCCAGGTACAGGTCGAGGGCTCCTCAGACGGAATTCATGGAGGCCCTATAAGAACCATGGAGGTTCAGACTTATATATATTTTTCCTCTATTACCGCTTCTCTCTCGTGTGGTGGCTCGCATCAAACAGGAGCGATCATCAGTGATTTTGATTGCTCCATCGTGGCCGCGATGGACGTGGTTTGCGGATCTAGTGGGGATGGCCTCATCTCCTCAGTGGAGGTTACCTTGTTGCAGAGATCTGCTGATACAGGGTCTCTTCGTTCATCAAAATCTAGATTCTCTGAGGCTGACGGCGGGGAGATTGAACGCTTATTCTTAGCCAAGAGAGGGTTCTCTGAGAGTGTTATCGACACTCTGGTTCAAACTCGTAAGCCAGTTACTCGTCGTATCTACCATAAAGTGTGGAGGATTAACTTGTACTGGTGTGAAGAGCGTGGCTTTTCCTGGCATAAGGTTAAGGTTCCCAGAATTTTACCTTTTCTTCAGGATGGACTGGAGCAGGGTCTATCTGCTAGTTCCCTGAATGGACAGATATCGGCCCTGTCGGTGTTACTGCACAAGAGATTGGCTGATCTCCCGAATGTACAATCCTTAGTTTAGGCTCTGACTAGGATCAGACCTGTGTTTAGATCTGGGGCTCCGCTTGGAGCATAAATCTTGTTCTTAGTATTTTACAGCAGGCTCCTTTGAGCCTATGTATATTGTTGACATTAAATTGTTATCTTGGAAGGTTCTTTTTTTGCTGGCAGAGTTTCTGAGATTTCTGCTTTACAGTGTGACTCCCCATATCTTGTTTTTCATGCTGATAAGGCGCTTTTATTTATACTAAATTAGGTTTCCTCCCTAAGGTGGTGTCGGACTGTAACATTAATCAAGAAATTGTTGTTCCTTCCTTGTGTCCTTATCGTTTTTCAGAGAAGGAACGCTTGCTTCACAATCTGGATGTGGTTCGTGCCTTGAAGTTCTATTTTCACGCTACTAAGGAATTCAGACAATCTTCCTCTTTGTTTGTCATCTATACGGGGAAGCATAAGGGGCAGAAGGCTACTACGACTTCCCTGTCTTTCTGGTTGAGGAGTGTCATCCTCTTAGCTTATGAGACAGTGTGGTGACAGCCTTCTGAGAGGATAACGACTCATTCCACTAGAGCAGCGGCTTCCTCCTGGTCTTTTAAGAATGAAGCCTCTATGCATCAGATTTGTAAGGCGGCTACTTGGTCCTCCTTACACACTTTTTCTAAATTTTACAAGTTTGATGTGTGTTTGCTTCGGCTGAAGCAGCTTTCGGGAGAAACGTTTTGCAGGCTGTGATGCCCTCAGAATAGGGTCCGCCTCTTTTTTTGTTCCCTTCCGTTATTCATTGAGTGTCCTTTGGAGCTTGGGTATAGTTTTCTCAACAGTAAGGAATGAAGTCGTGGACTCTCCCTGCCTTATGGAAGGAAAACATAATTTATGCTTACCAGATATATTCCTTTCCATGACCCCGCCCGTAAATTAATTTTTGATGGGCGGCTCCCTTTTTATATTATTTCTTTTGGCACCTTTATACCCTGATGTTTCTTTTACTTTTCCTTGTTCCCTCAGCAGAATGACTGGGGGGATAGGGGAAGTGGGAGGGATATTTAAGCCTTTGGCTGGGGGTGTCTTTGCCTTCTCCTGGTGGCCAGGAGTTGTATTTCCCAACAGTAAGTAATGAAGTCATGGACTCTCCCTGCCAGTAAGGAAAGGAATTTATCTGGTAAGCATAAATTATGGGGTTTTTTTTAAAAATGGAAGCCTTACTTAACCCCTTCGCTACCTGGAATTTCAGAGAAAAACTTGCCTAAAGAACATTTTTGCTATCACTCAGTGTAAACAGACATATAGAGCCTTTGGTTTTTTATATATATATTGTTTTTCCTCATAAAAAAGTTAATATATATAATAATTTTTTTAATTAGCACTTGTTGCAAAATGTATTCTCTTTAAAATGCACATGCTCTGAATATTTGAATATTGATCAGAATGTCCCTTTTAATAAGACTTAAAGTGATTGAAGTTTAAGTATTTACTGGTTACTATATAAAATAACTCTAAAAAAACAGGGGAACTTTAATTGATAAATTTTTTTAAGACGCTGCATTTCAAAAATATTTATCATTTAGACATGGTAAATATTGCACCGTTCCTCTGCATCTCCTACTTTCTTTAGCTTAACGATAACAAATCCAGCTTCATCCAATCCATGAGTGCCCATGAGCCGGACGCCACATCAATTAAATTTAAATACTTAAACTCAACAATTACTTTAAGATTTAACTAGAAGTAAAAATGGACTGGCATTGTATTAATAATAACTTATCCAAAGATTATGTTCTTTTTTCATTAACTTTCAAGGTTTCCACGTGTTAATAGCTTATTTATTAATTACTTAATTGATTAATTTAAAAAAATAAAAATACTATTTTTTTTTGTCTTGGTAATGCAATATTTTATGTGCTTTATTTATGGAATTATACTTAGCCGTGTAATAATATTTTGCTGATTTTTCATACATTGTTGCAGATGGCCCAGCTTCATATCCTATTCCAATGGAGAACATCAAACCATTGCTAACAGTAGGATTTTCTTCTGGGGACATTAGTTTAATGAACAACTACGATGATCTGTCACCAACTATCATTCGCTCAGGGTTGAAAGGTATGAGGGGGGTCTTTATATTGCTAATGTATTCTTACTATTTATTTGTTCAGAGCTATGATTTGCTTTTGGTGACACCTAGTGTCAATAATTTTAACAAACAGATAAAAATGTTCAGCAAGATACTAACGCCTAGATTTTGAGTTGGGCGGTAGCCGTCAAAACCAGCGTTAGAGGCTCCTAACGCTGGTTTTTACCGCCCGCTGGTATTTGGAGTCAGTCAGGAAAGGGTCTAACGCTCACTTTCCAGCCGCGACTTTTCCATACCGCAGATCCCCTTACGCCAATTGCGTATCCTATGTTTTCAATGGGATCTTCCTAACGCCGGTATTTAGAGTCTTGGCTGAAGTGAGCGTTAGAACTCTAACGACAAAACTCCAGCCGCAGAAAAAAAACAGGAGTTAAGCGCTTTTTGGGCTAACGCCGGTTCATAAAGCTCTTAACTACTGTGCTCTAAAGTACACTAACACCCATAAACTACCTATGTACCCCTAAACCGAGGCCCCCCCCATCGCCGCCACTCGATTCTTTTTTTTTAACCCCTAATCTGCCGACCGCACACCGCTGCCACCTACGTTATACTTATGTACCCCTAATCTGCTGCCCCTAACACCGCCGACCCCTATATTATATTTATTAACCCCTAATCTGCCCCCCCAACGTAGCCGCCACCTACCTACAATTATTAACCCCTAATCTGCCGACCGCACCTCACCGCTACTATAATAAAGTTATTAACCCCTAATCCGCCTCACTCCCGCCTCAATAACCCTATAAGAAATAGTATTAACCCCTAATCTGCCCTCCCTAACATCGCCGACACCTAACTTCAATTATTAACCCCTAATCTGCCGATCGCACCTCACCGCTACTATAATAAATGGATTAACCCCTAAAGCTAAGTTTAACCCTAACACTAACACCCCCCTAAATTAAATATAATTTAAATCTAACGAAAAAAATTAACTCTTATTAAATAAATTATTCCTATTTAAAGCTAAATACTTACCTGTAAAATAAACCCTAATATAGCTACAATATAAATCATAATTATATTGTAGCTAGTTTAGGATTCATATTTATTTTACAGGCAACTTTGTATTTATTTTAACCAGGTACAATAGCTATTAAATAGTTATTAACTATTTAATAGCTAAAATAGTTAAAATAATTACAAAATTACCTGTAAAATAAATCCTAACCTAAGTTACAATTAAACCTAACACTACACTATCAATAAATTAATTAAATAAAATACCTACAATTATCTACAATTAAACCTAACACTACACTATCAACAAATTAATTAAATACAATACCTACAAATAACTATAATTAAATAAACTAACTAAAGTACAAAAAATAAAAAAATATTTACAAACATTAGAAAAATATTACAACAATTTTAAACTAATTACACCTACTCTAAGCCCCCTAATAAAATAACAAAGACCCCAAAAATAAAAAAATGCCCTACCCTATTCTAAATTAAAAAAGTTCAAAGCTCTTTTACCTTACCAGCCCTGAAAAGGGCCTTTTGCGGGGCATGCCCCAAATAATTCAGCTCTTTTGCCTGTAAAAAAAGAAATACAATCCCCCCCCAACATTACAACCCACCACCCACATACCCCTAATCTAACCCAAACCCCCCTTAAATAAAGCTAACACTAAGCCCCTGAAGATCTTCCTACCTTATCTTCACCATGCCAGGTTCACCGATCCGTCCTCCGAAGTCTTCATCCAAGCCCAAGCGGGGGCTGGCGATCCATAATCCGGCTGAAGTCTTCTATCAAGCGGCGGCTGAAGAGGTCCAGAAGAGTCTCCAAAGTCTTCATCCTATCCGGGAAGAAGAGTAGATCCGGACCGGCAACCATCTTGATCCAAGCGGCATCTTCTATCTTCATCCGATGACGAACGGCTCCATGTTGAAGACCTCCGACGCGGATCCGTCCTCTTCTTCCGATGTCCAATTGAAGAATGAAGGTTCCTTTAAGGGATGTCATCCAAGATGGCGTCCCTCGAATTCCGATTGGCTGATAGGATTCTATCAGCCAATCGGAATTAAGGTAGGAAAATTCTGATTGGCTGATGGAATCAGCCAATCAGATTCAAGTTCAATCCGATTGGCTGATTGGATCAGCCAATCAGATTGAGCTCGCATTCTATTGGCTGATCGGAACAGCCAATAGAATGCGAGCTCAATCTGATTGGCTGATCCAATCAGCCAATCGGATTGAACTTGAATCTGATTGGATGATTCCATCAGCTAATCAGAATTTTCCTACCTTAATTCCGATTGGCTGATAGAATCCTATCAGCCAATCGGAATTCGAGGGACGCCATCTTGGATGACGTCCCTTAAAGGAACCTTCATTCTTCAGTTGGACGTCGGAAGAAGAGGACGGATCCGCGTCGGAGGTCTTCAACATGGAGCCGTTCGTCATCGGATGAAGATAGAAGATGCCGCTTGGATCAAGATGGTTGCCGGTCCGGATCTACTCTTCTTCCCGGATAGGATGAAGACTTTGGAGCCTCTTCTGGACCTCTTCAGCCGCCGCTTGATAGAAGACTTCAGCCTGATTATGGATCGCCAACCCCCGCTTGGGCTTGGATGAAGATTTCGGAGGCTTGGATGAAGACTTCAGAGGACGGATCGGTGAACCTGGTATGGTGAAGATAAGGTAGGAAGATCTTCAGGGGCTTAGTGTTAGGTTTATTTAAGGGGGGTTTGGGTTAGATTAGGGGTATGTGGGTGGTAAGTTGTAATGTTGGGGGGGGATTGTATTTCTTTTTTTTACAGGCAAAAGAGCTGAATTATTTGGGGCATGCCCCGCAAATGGCCCTTTTCGGGGCTGGTAAGGTAAAAGAGCTTTGAACTTTTTTAATTTAGAATAGGGTAGGGCATTTTTTTATTTTGGGGGTCTTTGTTATTTTATTAGGGGACTTAGAGTAGGTGTAATTAGTTTAAAATTGTTGTAATATTTTTCTAATGTTTGTAAATATTTTTTTATTTTTTGTAACTTAGTTCTTTTTTATTTTTTGTACTTTAGTTAGTTTATTTAATTGTAGTTATTTGTAGGTATTGTATTTAATTAATTTGTTGATAGTGTAGTGTTAGGTTTAATTGTAGATAATTGTAGGTATTTTATTTAATTAATTTATTGATAGTGTAGTGTTAGGTTTAATTGTACTTAGGTTAGGATTTATTTTACAGGTAATTTTGTACTTATTTTAACTATTTTAGCTATTAAATAGTTAATAACTATTTAATAGCTATTGTACCTGGTTAAAATAAATACAAAGTTGCCTGTAAAATAAATATGAATCCTAAACTAGCTACAATATAATTATAATTTATATTGTAGCTATATTAGGGTTTATTTTACAGGTAAGTATTTAGCTTTAAATAGGAATAATTTATTTAATAAGAGTTAATTTTTTTCGTTAGATTTAAATTATATTTAATTTAGGGGGGTGTTAGGGTTAGACTTAGCTTTAGGGGCTAATCCATTTATTATAGTAGCGGTGAGGTGCGATCGGCAGATTAGGGGTTAATAATTGAAGTTAGGTGTCTGCGATGTTAGGGAGGGCAGATTAGGGGTTAATACTATTTCTTATAGGGTTATTGAGGCAGGAGTGAGGCGGATTAGGGGTTAATAACTTTATTATAATAGCGGTGAGGTGCGATCGGCAGATTAGGGGTTAATTATTGTAGATAGCTTGCGGCGACGTTGTGGGGGGCAGATTAGGGGTTACTAAATATAATATGGGGGTCGGCGGTGTTAGGGGCAGCAGATTAGGGGTACATAGGGATAATGTAGGTTGCGGCGGTGTCCGGAGCGGCAGATTAGGGGTTAATTGTGTAATGCAGGGGTCAGCGATAGCGGGGGCGGCAGATTAGAGGTTAATAAATGTCAGGTTAGGGGTGTTTAGACTCGGGGTACATGTTAGGGTGTTAGGTGCAGTCTTAGGAAGTGTTTCCCCATAGGAAACAATGGGGCCGCGTTAGGAGCTGAATGCTGCTTTTTTTCAGTTGTTAGGTTTTTTTCAGCTCAAACTGCCCCATTGTTTCCTATGGGGGAATCGTGCACGAGCACGTTTTTGAAGCTGGCCGCGTCCGTAAGCACCGCTGGTATCGAGAGTTGAAGTGGCGGTAAATTATGCTCTACGCTCCTTTTTTGGAGCCTAACGCAGCCATTCTGTGAACTCTAAATACCAGCGGTATTTAAAAGGTGCGGCCAGAAAAAAGCACGCGTAGCTAACGCACCCCTTCTAAC
Source organism: Bombina bombina (assembly GCF_027579735.1). NCBI lineage: Eukaryota > Metazoa > Chordata > Amphibia > Anura > Bombinatoridae > Bombina > Bombina bombina. The sequence goes on along the minus strand of NC_069502.1, from coordinate 684,914,070 downwards.
GCAAAACTCCAAATCTAGGCCTAAATGTTTTTAACTCATTTTACTACACAGCATATTATTGTTTCGGGTTGGTGAAGATATTGTGTATAGGTAATGCAGAAAATGTGACAAAAGAGGGCTTTAAAAGAAATGCTGAGAAAAGCAACACTGGTAGGGATGATGGCAAATATTTGTAACCACAGAACAACAGAATAAGGCAAAGAAAGGCCAGCTTATGGAATAGATGAGGAGGACTGATTTGGGGTGATCCAATGAGATGTCTGCATGTTAAAAGCATGTGTCCGCTGCATATATTTTTATTATTATTTTTATCGGATATTTGTAGAGCGTCAACAGATTCTGCAGTGCTAGATCATCAATAATGTATATTTCTTTCATGTAATTGGCAAGAGTCCATGAGCTAGTGACATATGGAATATACATTCCTACCAGGAGGGGCAAAGTTTCCCAAACCTCAAATGCCTATAAATACACCCCTCACCACACCCACAATTCAGTTTTACAAACTTTGCCTCCTATGGAGGTGGTGAAGTAAGTTTGTGCTTGATTTTTATGATTTATTCTATGATAAGCGCTTCTAAGCATTCTGAAGCCCAATTCCTCTCAGAGTACAGTGTTTGTCAGAGGGTTGTGAAGAGAGTATCGCCTATTGATTTTATGGTTTCTCTCACGGGAAATCTTTTAAAGGGTTCTCTGTTATCGGTCGTAGGGATTCATCTCCTACCTCCCTTTTCAGATCGACGATATACTTTTATATACAATTACCTGTGCTGATAGTTTTCAGTACTGGTTTGGCTATCTGCTATATGTGGATTGGTGTCTTTCAGTAAGTATGTATCATTATTTAAGACGCTCTCAGCTATGGTTTGGTGCTTTATGTATTAATATAAAGTTTTAAATATATTTATTTTACTTATATTTGCCATGTGTCAGGTCTATGTGCATTTCCCTTTGCAGTCTAAACAGTTTCAGTATAGGAATCATGTTTGGGAAGTTTATTTTAACTTTTTTCTTACCTGGGGTTCAGTCTTTTTCTAATTTGACTTTCATTTTTTCGCGGGCAAATCTAGGCACGTGAAGGTGCAAAATACTGTTTTTTATTGCGTCATTCTTGGCGCAAAATTGTTTTTGTTGTAGTCTTTGTTGACGCTAGTTGTTTTGGCGCAAAATTGCATTTGTTATGAAGCTAGTTGTGTCATTTTCTGGTGTTAGTTTTGCACCAAAATATTTTAACTTCTTTTTGCGTAATGCGTCATTCTTGGTGCCAAATTTTAGTTATTTTACCCCTCTTCCTCTATTGCTCGCTGTTTTCATGAACTTTGAAAGCTATTATGCCTGCTTTTTTATTTTATTTAAAAAAAAAAAATACTATCTTTGTTTTATGTGGCATTTATTTATCATGTTTTATGCTAGCAATGTTTCTACATGTACAATGACATTTACTTTTTTTTACATATTCAGTTCATGTACTTGATTTCATCTGCAAACATCACATGTTGTTGCTTATATCATAAAAGATTATGACTGCTATTATGCCTTTAAAGGGACATGAAACCCAATTTTTTTATTTTGTGATTTAGAAAGAGCATGTCATTTTAAACAACTTTCTAATTTACTTCCATTATCTTATTTGCTTCATTCTCTTGATATCACTTGCTGAAAAGCATATCTAGATATGCTCAGTAGCTGCTGATTGGTTGCTGCACATAGAGGCCTTGTGTGATTGGCTCGCACATGTGCATTGCTATTTCTTCAACAAAGGATATCTAAAGAACTGAGCAAATTAGATAATAGAAGTAAATTGGAAAGTTGTTTAAAATTGCATGCCCTATCTGAATCATGAAAGTTTAATTTTGACTAGACTGGCCCTTTAAGTAAACTTACGAGGTCTTTTCAAAATTGTTAAGATTTAATTAATTTTGTTCTGACCAACAGCATACTTAAGTTTATTCTACTAATGAAGATTTCTTTGGCTCAAAGGATCCTGTATCAGACAGTTTGTTAAAAATTCTCCTTATTTTTCATTTGAACATTTTTTGTTCTTTGTTAAGGAAATTTTGTTATTTATAGCTTTTAGGAGTCTAGTCCTCCTATTAACTATGTTAATCCTTTTCAAATCTGGATTTTAACATTTTTGTTTTTGAGGTCTTTTCCTATTTAATATACTATCTGTATTATATTCTAGAGAATAGTTATTCTGATTCCCTCTTGGGACTGTACTACTATTTCTATGGAAATAGGTACTTATTTTCAGGATTCTTTAGAATTTGAATTTAACCTTAGTAGAGCATATTCACGTACTGTTTATATTTTTAGCTCAGCTTTATCTGTGGCTGACATTACTGTTCTCTCAACCTTTGTTGAACAGTTAGCGTAAGCAGTTTCAGATTCTCAAGTATATAACTGTTTATTTACTTTAGATGTATTCATTTAATTATGTTTACTATATCTATTATTATGATTTTAAATATATTTTATTATCTCTCTTTTGTTAGGATAATAATTTGTTTGATTTCTATTATCTCCACTATTTCTGGAGGTTTAGAGTTTTTTCTGCCCTACTTTTAGTCCGGTGATGTAGATCAGTTGGTGAATGTCCTGACTACAAACGCTTGTTCTAGATCCAAGGGTCATAGATTCATTTCCCGGCAGGGTTAAAACAGCTCTTTGAGGTCAATTTATTGTGTACCATTTATTTGGGTAATAACAACAACTGTTTTTATCAGCTGCTAATTTAGTTACCTCCAAGTGTAAGCACTGAAAAAGTGTTTTTTGTATCCTTCTGGGAGAAAAACGCTATATAATTACTAGTTATTAGACTGCATGAAGGTGCGTTTCTCAAACCAGTCCTTCTGGTGGGGGGCAGATTAAATTGTTTTTGGATTCACTCAGTCTAAAATCTATATTATTCTTAGGGTTTGAATAGATTTTTAGAATGAGACCTCCTATGGGAAGAATCTTTCTTTCTCAGTACACTCTGTGAATTTTTTTCAGGAGTGATTATACCAGTTATTTTAGCAGGAACAGGGTTTTGGTTTCTATTTAATTATATTCTTTGTTCCAAAGATGGATCTGAAGACTTTTATATTGTTTTGTTAGAGTCTCAACTTTTAAGTTGGTGATTATAAGGACTATTATGCCTTTTTGTTCAGCAAGGTCATTTTATTTCATTCAGACCACTTGTGGATTCTGAGATTTTCCTTTTTCGATAAGCTTTACCAATTTGTCGCTTTTCCATTTGGTCTAGCGACAGCTCTTCTTTCTGTTTTCAGACAGTAGAGTATTGTGGTGCTTCCTTATTTGGATGATATCTTGGTATTAGCTTAACCCCTTAATGACCACAATATACCCTGTATGTCACTGGTCGTTAAGGGTTTTTTCAGGACAAAATAGCACAAGTCTAGCAAGAACACGCTATTAATGCCCTCCCTCCAGAAGGCTTTGTGGAATAGAGCAGTCTCAATGCTGGTGGCAAGACCACGGTATAAAACAATCAAGTCCCAAAAAAAGGCCAGCGACATACAGGGTACGTCACTGGTCCTTAAGGGGTTAAACTTTTCTTTTATTAAAGCAGGACAGATAGCTCAGCATGCTAATGCACTGTGGCTGATCCCTGTAGCAACCTGAGGGTTTCAGGTTCGATTCCCAGTGAGGTCCATTCAGCCTTTCATCCTTTCAAGGTCGATAAAATGAGCAGTGTCTTGAGTCCCTTACGGGTGATTAGACACACTTTACAAGTACCCAATACATACATATGAAAGAGCAGTATTCAAATATATGGACTTTTCTTTTTTTGGAATCCCTCATGAATCAACAAAGTTTTGTTTTTTCAAGACCTGGTTAGAGGATTTAATTTACCTAAGAGTTTCGTGATTCCTCTGTCGAGGGTCACTTCTTTTTTGGGTTTCTAGATGAATTCTGTGTTCATGTTTTTGTCTTTATCGGACAAAAGTCAATTGTAATTGGTGTTATCCTGTCTAAATTACAGTCTAGAACATTTCTTTCAGTGACTATGTGCATGGAAGTTTTAGGTCTCATAACTGCAGCATCGGGCGGGGTTCCCTTTGCTTGTTTTTTTATCTGAGATCTCTTTTTGCTTTGTATACTGAATCAATGATACAGGGGTTGTTTTTAGATATCACAGTTGATATTTTGTAATCCTAACACTCTACTCTCTCTGTTTTGGTGATTAGTCTATCATCATTTTATTCAGGGGGCCTCCTTTTGTTCGTCCTTCCTGGACTGTAACTTAATGGATGCAAGTCTTACAGGTTGGGGAGCTGTCTGTGGGTCTCTACAGCACAAGGGGTTTGGAAGCTTCAAGAGGCGAGGTTTCCAATCGATATTTTAGAACTCTGTGCTATTTTTCAGAGTTCTTTCAGGCTTGGCCTCTTTTAGGAGAGAACTTTTTAATTTTTTGCTTTCAGACAGACAATATCACAACTGTGGCATATGTCAATCAACAAATAGGGACTCGTAGTTCCTTAAGCAATTAAGAAGTATCTTGAATACGTTCTTAGATGAAATTCATCTCGTGTCTATTTTCTACGATTTTTTATCTCAGGTTTAGACATTTTGGAGGTGGATTATCTCAGCCGTCAGTCTTTACATCCGGGAGAGTGGTATATCTATACAGATGTGTTTTCTCAATTTCCCAGGTACCTTTTCAGGTCCAGGGATCCTCAGGCAGAAATAGTGGATGCATTAGCAGTGTCTTGATTTTGCAACCTGACTTCATCTTTCCACCTCTGTTTTTTTTCTTCCAAGGGTGATTTCCAATATCATATTGGAACAGTCTCATGTGTTTCTGATGGCATCAGCATGGCCTCACAGGTTTGGTATGTGGATCTTGTTCAGATGTCCAAGTTGCCATCCTTGGCCGCTTTCTCTTTGGCCAGCCCTCTTGTTTTAGGTGCTATTTTTCCATCAGGATCTCAAATTACTAATTTGATGGTATGAAAATTGAATAGTGTTTAGTCATAGAGGTTTCTCTGACTCAGTTGTTATCACTATTTTGCAGGCTTATAAGTCTGTTTCAAGGAACATGTATTATCAGGTTTGGAAAACCTATATTTTATGGGGTTCTTCTCATAAATTCTTTTGGCATTCTTTTAGAATTCCTAGGATTTTACAGTTTTTTCAGGATGGTTTGGATAAGTTTGTCTGCAAATGTTTTGAAGGGACAAATCTCTGTTGTTTCTGTTTTATTTCCTAGAAAGATTGTTTAAACTTCCTGATATTCACTGTTTTGTTCAGGCTTTGGTTGGTATCAAGCCTGTTCATTTATTAATTTCTCCTTTTTTGGTTTAAAGATTTTGCAGGCTCTTCTCTTTTGAGCCTATATTTTCTTTGAAGATTATCTACTTTCTTGGAAAGTGTTGTTTCTTTTGACTATCGCTTCTGCTACAAGAGTTTCTGATTTATCAGCTCTCTCTTGTGTGTCTCCTTATCTGATTTTTTTTCATCTAGATAAGTTGTTTTGTGGACTTCTTTTTTTCCTTAGGTTGTGAATTTGAACAACATTAGTAGAGAAATTGTTGTTCCTTCTTTGTATCCTAATCCTAAATAATTATTTGAGAGTTCTTTACATCCTTTGGATGTGGTAAGAGCTTTATAATTCTATGTCAAGGTTTCTAGGATTTCAGAAGACTTCTAGTTTATTTGTTGTTTTTCTGGTTCCAGAAAAGGTTAGGAAGCCTCTGCCATTTCTTTGGCATCATGGTTAAAGCTTTTGTTTTTCAAGGCTCATTTGGAGGGAGGGGAGGCTCCGCCTCAGAGATTTACAGCTCATTCTGCTAACTTCAGTCGCCATTTCTTGGGCTTTTTCAGAATGAAGCTTCAGTTGATCAAATTTGCAAATCAGTAATTTGGTCTTCTTTGCATACCTTTCTAGTTTTTACCATTTTGATGTATTTTGCTTCTTCTAAAGCAGTCTTTGCTAGAAAAGTTCTTCAGGCAGCTGTCTCATTTTGATTCTACTGCTTTTGATTTAATTTTTTTTAAGAAAAACTTAAAGGGACAGTCAACCATAGAATTGTTATTGTTTTAAAAGATAGATAATCCCTTTATTACTCATTCCCCAGTTTTGCATAACCAACACAGTTATATTAAAGTACTTTTTACCTCTGTGATTACCTTGTATCTAGGAACCTTCTTCCAGCCCCCTGATCACATGACTGTGACTGTTTATTATCTATTGTCTTAAATTTAGCATTGTATTGTGCTAGATCTTAAATAACTTTCTGTGCCTGAACACAGTGTTATCTATATAGCCCACATGTACTTTCTGTCTCTTTGTGTTGAAAAGAGATTTAAAAAGCACGTGATAAGAGGCAGCCCTCAAAGGCTTAGAAATTAGCATATGAGCCTACCTATGTTTAGTTTAAACTAAGAATACCAAGAGAAAAAAGCAAATTTGATGATAAAAGTAAATTGGAAAGTCAATTAAAATTAAAAGTCCTATCTGAATAATGAAAGTTTAATTTATACTTGACTGTCCCTTTAATTATTGTGTGGATTTAATTTCTATTTCAGTAGAAATAGCTGTTGTTATTTTATCCCTCCCTCTCTAGTGACTCTTCTGTGGACTTCCACATCTTGGGTATTTCTTTCCCATACGTCCCTAGCTCATGGACTCTTTCCAATTTCATGAAAGAAAACATAATTTATGTAAGAACTTACCTGATAAATTAATTTCTTTCATATTGGCAAGAGTCCATGAGGCCCACCCTATTTATGGTGGTTATGGGGTTTGTTTGTTTTTTAAAAAGCACAATTATATTTCCAGTTCCTCTTTTTGTATGCTTTTTTACTCCTTTTTGTCATCACCTCACTACTTGGCTATTTGTTAAACTGAGTTGTGGGTGTGGTGGGAGTTGTATGAATAGGCATTTGAGGTTTGGGAAACTTTCCCCCTCCTGGTAGGAATGTATATCCCATATGTCACTAGCTCATGGACTCTTGCCAATATGAAATAAATGAATTTATCAGGTAAGTTCTTACATAAATGATGTTATCCTTCCAGCCACTAATTCTTGTACAAAAATATTGTGATTTTTTTGTCATTAAAATGTTTTGTTTTGTTATTTGGTTTCAAAAGAGCTTTATTAAGATCAAATGAGAGTACATGTCATAAATTGGATATACATGGCATATATCAAAAATGTTACAATAATATGAGTCACAAAAATGCATCCATTTAATGACTGTAAGAAAACATGAGTCATATATTATGTTATACAACTTTATAATTCTTTATTATTTTAGACCCTATAGCATTATCTGGTGGTAAGAGGTTAAGTATGATAATTAGTTATATTGTTTGCCTGTTGTACTTATAAACAGGGTCTAGTACCTAAGACCATATTCTCTGATTCGGTGTACTTCATTATGGCCCCATCAGTAACAAAACAGACCTCTCTTGGGTCATTTAAATGTTTTGGGCTTTTTAAATTCATTTGATGATTATTTTGTTGTGCTTAATACAACTGCTTACTAATTATTATTTTCTTGGTATTATGTTCTCTTGTTTTATAGCCATTTTAATTTGCAGCACAAAAATTTGACTCTATGTCCTTGTTCTGTACCAGATGTAGTGGTCCAGTGGTGCACACAAGGAGACTTACTAGCTGTTGCAGGCATGGAAAAACCGAACCTGTTGGCTGAGCTTGCCAATGGTCCGGCTGTGAAAAGTGCTCTAATCAAGTTCTACAATGTCCGAGGAGAACATATTTACACTCTGGAGACTCCACTACAGGTTAATAATACCATATTTTATCATATATTTGTGTATATATAATATTTGAAAATCCAAAAATCCAAACCATCAAGAAACTTATTAATCCCTGTAAGAATTACTCTGTAAATCATGGTGTATTTTTCAGTGGGGGTTTTTTTAAGTTCTACACACACACGTTTTTATAAATAGGTCTGTAGAACCAATATTGTCTTTGTGTATCATTTGTGTAATTAAACACTTCTTTCCAACTTATAGGCAACTGTAACTATGTAAAAAATGCTTATTGTACTATATTTCTCCTATAGCGTCCAATCACATCCATTTGTTGGGGTCACAGAGACTCCCGCCTGTTCTTGGCTTCGGGTCCAGCCTTGTATGTTGTGCGTGTGGAGCACAGAGTTGCTAGTTTACAGCTTCTATGCCAACAAGCAATTGCCAGCTCGTTACGGGATGACAAGGACATCAGCAAACTAAACCTGCCTCCTCGACTATGTTCATACCTCACCACTGCCTTCATACCTACAATTAAGGTAATGGTAATAGCAAACTGTGGTGCATAGTATAATAATAATATAATAATAATATAGTATATATATTATATTATATAAATATATATGTGTGTGTGTAATATATTTCTCATGTTAGATTATAGTACTATACACAACATCTTATTAGTAAATATCAATATAATTACATCTGTAAAACACCTAAAGGGACAGTAAACCCTTTTCTTTCTAATGACACGGTGAGTCCACGGATCATCATCAATTACTGTTGAGGAATATCACTCCTGGCCAGCAGGAGGAGGCAAATAGCACCACAGCAAAGCTGTTAAGTATCACTTCCCTTCCCACAACCCCCAGTCATTCTCTTTGCCTCTAGTACAGGGAAGAGGTGAAGTAATGAGGTGTCCTGAAAAAGATTCGTCTATCAAGATTTTTTTATTTTGAAGTCTGGGCAAGATTGCTCTGGCCTTCCATCACAATTTGGGTCTAGCTGTACTCCACGTTAGTCTCTTCAGTAGGGCTGTGGTGGCTTTAAAGCAGTTAGGAACTTGTAAAGTGGGCTTTGCTGCATGTTCCTAACATGTTTCTGCCCTGGTATAGAAAGCCTGAGTAAGCTTACTTTGTCTTTCTTTTTACACAGGTCTCTGTGAGGAGCGGCATCCTCTCATACTTTGTGAGTCGTCTGACTGCAGGACGGCTAGAATGCAGGTAAGTGCCTTTTTGTTCTTCTAGGGCTAGAAGGCTGGCACTAAAGGGGTTAACACCCTCTGCTTTTTAATTGGACAAAATCCTTTATGGATGGTTGAGGCAGTTGGCAGGCACATTCTTGCATGTGTTGGAGATTTAGGGGTTAACCTCCTTCATAGAAGGAAGGGGTTAACTGTCTTTGGGGTTCAGATCAAATATTTCAATATTTAGGAGCATTTTTATTATGTTTCTGTACAGAATGTAAATTATGTGGCACTAGCTTTGTTATCATGTAAGCTAAGCAGCCCCGTTTAGTACATGAGTGTCTAAGTGTTTGTTTCTTTAATGAGAAAAGACTGAGCATGCCACACATTTGTATCCTCCTTCCCCGATCTTAGAAATATTTATCAGAGCGGTAAGGAGTGGAAATTGCTAAATTATGCCTATGTACTTTTTCGAATATCCTCTCTGGAAGGAAAACCTTTTTATTTAAGTTAGTAGACGGAATGAGGGAGATGAATCCAGTTTCCATTCCGTGCCGTTTTTGGCCACGCCTCCTTCAAGTTAAGTTAACAGCACCATGTTTTTAGTGATTTCTGTTTATTTTTTTTTAATATGCAAGAGGATTCCGCCTCGTTTCTCCGGCATGGAGTTTTTGGTATGTTCCGTATCCCTTGATGTCGGATGTTGTATATATCGCATTCACTTTTTCTTTGTGATATAGCCATAGGTGTTGTTCTTTTTGCCTTAGTGGCATTGAGAATCGTTGCTAGAATTATGCAATGTTTATACCGGTGCTAATGTCTTTATTTTATCATATAATGGTTCTAGTTGAAGTAATATGCAAGAGCCTAATTTATTACTCAGGGATTTATTTGCTGGTGCCCTGTTGATAAGATAAATTTCTTGTTGGATGAGAAACGTTTTCCTATCCTCTGTTTATTTTAATGCTTGTATTTCTATACATATATATTATTATGGAATAATATAGATTAATTTCAATACTTTTATATGTATTTAAAATAGAATAATTTTAATCTGTTCTAGTTGTTTCTGTACCTCCTTGTCAGTCAAACAATTTTTGGTATATATTAATCTGAACCTTATGTCTCCTAGGGTGATGCTGTTTAGGCAATGCCACAGCTCTCCCGTTTTATGTCCCAAGCCTTTTTGGCGTCACATGCAGTGCCCTGCGGTTCCTCTAAGTCTCCAGGAGGAGTATGTTTGCTTACACATTTTGCATCTTCTGCAATATCTGCGACTTTGTCTGTTTTGTCCTTAATTTCAGGAAATATGCAAGAGGATATGTTATATTTCGGATGGTAAGGTTTCTGTTCCTCTTTCTTCTTTGCAGGTGGTAATCTCTCCTGAGTAGAGGAGATTCGCCGGTAGTTTTCTGAGGTTGCAATTCTCAGAATTGGACAGTGTAATTCCTTCATCCTTCAGATGTATGCTTATTCGCCTTGTGCAATTTTATAGGAGGTTTTGGCTACTTGGACAACATTGATTCCCTTGTCGTTGTCAACCTTTGGAAGTTTGTAAACTGTATCTTTTCTCTGATGTTCCTTCTAGGAGGACGTGTTCTTGACGTGCCTTGGATATTTCTCAGGAATAGGAGAAGCTAGGGATACCTTCTCCCTGTCTCCCATCCTTTAAAGGATTTTCCTGTCGCTAACTCCAGTATAATGCACGGTGCCCTGAGTAGAAGAGAGTTTTTCTATTATGGCTCAGAGATCCTCAAACCCTATGAAGGGTAGCTAGTTCCCTTTCGGATACATGGATAAGAGGCTGGAGGTTTTGTTGTTCATTTATAACATTGTCTTATTTTAGTAGACTTGCTGTGTTAGCCGCGGACATTGTGGCTGACTTTTTGGTCAGCTGAGAAGCCTTTTGGTATCTTAGTGGTACGGTCTAGGCTTATAGTTCTGCAGTGGCAGTTTCAAATTTTACGTTCCTCCAAACCCTAGCTTCTGGTTTGGTCTTTTTTAAGTATGAGACCTTGTTTGGACTTGGTCTGGCAGATTTATTGTCTGATTTTTTGGGAGAAAAGTTATTTTTCTACTTTTTGACCAGAGAATGAGTCTAAAGGACAGTTTTCCTGTTTCTTCTCTTATGCAGTGTCAGTCAGATCTTCTAGAGTCCAATTTAAAGTTTCCCTCTCTAAGACAGATTTCTCCTTTGAGAGTATCTGCAATCCAGATATGGTGAAAGACATTCCTTGAACTGGGTTCAGACATTCCTCTCTGGGAGTGATAGTTACAGTTCTAGTCTGGGAAAGGGACCCAGGTATTTTCCTCAAGTTTCTCAGGTTCTGACTTTCAAAATAGTAGCCTTTGTCTTTGGTTCAGGAGGGTCTGTTTATAACGAATTTAAACCTGGAGGAGGTGTTTTTATCGTTCTCAGTCGTGTCATCTAGGAAGAGGGGGTGCTCTTCTGGACTATTTATGTGTCAGGTGTCATCCTTCTTTGAGCAATGGATTGGTCTGGTCCAATCTTCTTTCTCATGGATGGCAGATATTCTGAGAAGTTTTCATCTACAAGGTGGAATTGTTAGCTTAATAGATTCTCTATCTAGGAGAAGATTATAACAATAGTCAGATATCTAGGATTTATTCCTTATCCTTATTTACATGCCCAGCTATCAGCGAATAGCTTAGCCATTTTACATCCTGGAGGTTGGGATCTTCCTGAAGTTTGTTTTATCTCACTTTAAGTGACTACAATGTATGGAATCGGTATGATGGTTACCATGGTCATCAATCCCTTTGCTATTTTCCATAGAATGGAGAGGTTGAATATAGACTCTATTCCATAGTGGTTTCTCAGAAATATCTGTCTCAGGGCGCATGTTTCTAGAGACATTCCTGGGTGATGTGACCACGGACGCCAACGATTTGGTCTGGATGTCTGGGTCTTGTTTTCGGTGCAGAAGTGTCTGCTCTCCTTCTTATCATATTGGAGTTGAGAGCGTTTTACAATGCTCTGATAGCTTGGCCTCAGTTGTCCTTAGCTTGATTCCAGTCAGACAATACTTCCTCAATGGTTTACATCAACCACCAGGGAGGAGTTTGGAGTTCCTTGGCCATGTAGGAGGTGACTTGGATTGTTAAGTAGGCATCTCGGAAAATTGCCAATTGGCAGAGGTATAGTTGTGAGAGATCCTCAGGTCACTTTGATAGATGCTCGTGTTCCTCGGGGTTCAGGCTGATATACCTGTTTCCTCCGGTTGCCCTCCATCCATGAGTCATTGCTCGTATTAAACAGGAGAGAGCGTCAGTAATTTTTATTGTCCCTCTGAGACCTTTGCTGGATTTGGTATGCAGATCTAGAGGAGATGTCATCTCTTCCTCCTTGGAGACGGCCTCTGAGTAGGGACCTTCTGATCAGTGTCCTTTATCTCTTCCAAATTTTGTTTCTCTATTTGGAGATGGTACGCTTGGAGATGGAGTGCTCTCTAAGCGTGTTTTTTTCTAAATCGGTCATTAAGACCATGATTCAGGCTTACTAACTTGTTATGAAAGATTTACCATAAGCTATGGCATAAATATCTTTGATGGTGTTAATCCAGGACTGCTCTTGAAGTAGGATCGGGATTCTTAGAATTAGTCCTTTCTACTGGAAAGGGTCAGATTTCTGCATTTCTTTTGTTGCTGCATAAGCGTCTGGCGGACGTGCCAGATATGCAATCTTTTTGTCAGGCCTTGGCAGGCCTGTGCTTTTAAATCTGTTGCTCCTCCTGTGAGCCTTATCTTTGTTCTTTAAGTTTGCAGCAAGCTCAGTTGAGCCTTTGTGTTCCATAGATATTTAGTTGTTATCTTGGAAGGTTTTGTTTTTTATTGTTTTCTCTTCTGCTCAGTGTTGGAACTCTCAGTTTTGCAGTGTGATTCGCCTTATCTTCTTTTTCATGCCGATGAGGCGGTTCTAAGGTTCCTTCCTAAAGTGGTTTTGGACAGAATATTTAGTCAGTAAATTGTTGTTCCTTTTCTTTGTCATAGTTCTTTTTTTCTGAAGAACGTTTGTTATACAACTTGGAGGTTGTGTCTGGTTTCAAATTTTATTTTAGGTGACTAGGGAGATGTGGTGTAATGGTTAGCTTCACCGCTCCTGAAGCAAGAGGTTGTGGGTTTAATTCAGGTAGAGCTCCTGTTTTCCCACCCATCTCTTTCGCTAGTTTTAGGTCCTGTTTGTTGTTTCTCTAAGAAACGTATAGGTCAGAAAACTTTTTTCTGGTTGAGAAGTATAATTGGTTTTGTTTATGAGACTTCTGAAAAGCAGTCTTCTGAGAGAATTACATCTCTTTCATCTAAGAACAGTCAGCTGTAGTAGCCTGATGGTTAGCTTAGCTGCCTAGCAAGCGGAAGGTTTGCAGTTTGAAACCAGTTGCAGCTATTTGCACCTTGAATGAACAGCAAACTGTTTTACTGTCTCTTAGTGGGTTTGAAAAATGAATCTTCTCTGGAACGATTTTGCAAGGCTAGAACTTGGCCTTCTCTGCATACCCTGTCCAAAATTTTACAAATTGGATTTCTTTCATGTAATTGGCAAGAGTCCATGAGCTAGTGACGTACGGGATATACAATCCTACCAGGAGGGGCAAACTTTCCCAAACCTCAAAATGCCTATATAATACACCCCTCACTACACCCACAATTACGTTTTACAAACTTTGCCTCCCTATGGAGGTGGTGAAGTAAGTTTGTGCTTGATTTTCTTCTGTGATATGCGCTTCTCAGCATTTTGAAGCCCGATTCCTCTCAGAGTACAGTGTTTGTCAGAGGGATGTGAAAAGAGTATCACCTATTGATTCTATGGTTTTCCTCATGGGAAATATTTTCAAAGGTTCTCTGTTATCGGTCGTAGAGATTCATCTCCTACCTCCCTTTTCAGATTGACGATATACTCTCATATTCCATTACCTCTACTGATACTGTTTCAGTACTTGCTTGGTTATCTGCTATATGTGGATGAGTGTCTTTCAGTAACTATGTTTTCATTATGGTTTGGCACTTTATGTATTAATATAAAGTTTTAAATATATGTATTGTACTTATATTTGCCATGAGTCAGGTTCATGTATATTCCCTTTCGCAGTCTATCAGTTTCAAAATTGGGAAACATATTTAGGAAGTTATTTTTTCTTACCTAGGCTTTAGTCTTTTCTTCAAATTGACTGCTTTTTCATTAATTTTTGCTGGCAAAATTAGGCTCGCGAGGTCACAAAATGCTGATATTTATTTTGTCATTCTTGGCACAAGAATCTTTTTGGCGCAAAGGTACGTTCAGTGACGCAAATTCATAATTTCCGGCGTCTTAGTTGACACCAGGTTTCCTTGCACAAGGTTGCGTCTGCCATGATGTGAGTTGCGTCATTTCCGGATGTTGTTAGCGTCAAAAAATTTCAATTTGCGTTGTGCTTCATACTTGATGCCAAATAATTTAATTATTTAAACCCCACTTCCTATATGCCTTTTTTATGCTCAGAGGGCTATGCTGTTTGCATTTGTTTCCCATTCCTGAAACTGTCATATAAGGAAATTGATAATTTTGCTTTATATCTTGTTTTTTTCTTTTGCATTTGCAATATGTCTAAATCAGATCCTGTCTCAGAAACCACTGCTGGAACCCTGCTGCATGATAACAGTTCTACCAAAGCTAAGTGTATCTGTTGTAAGTTAGTGGAAATTATATCTCCAGCTGTAGTATGTAACAGTTGTCATGCAGAGAATGTATTCATCAGTACTAGTACAATGCCTGTTGTTCCTTCAACATCTAATGTACGTGATATTCCTGTGAATATAAAAGATTTTATTGCTGATGCGATTCAGAAGGCTTTGTCTGCTATTCCGCCTTCTAATAAACGTAAAAGGTCTTTTTAAAACTGCTCATAAGGTTGATGAAATTTCAAATGACCGACAACATACTGAATTATCCTCCTCTGATGAGGATCTATCTGGTTCAGAAGATCCTACCTCAGATATTGACACTGACAAATCTACTTATCTCTTTAAGATTGAGTTTAATTGTTCCTTGTTAAAAGAGGTGTTGATTACTTTGGATACTGAGGAACTAGTCCTCTTGATACTAAAACTAGTAAACGGTTAAATTCTGTTTATAAACCTTCTGTGGTTACTCCAGAGGTTTTTCCAGTTTCTGATGCTATTTCTGATATGATTGCAAAGGAATGGACCTGGTACTTCTTTTATTCCTTCTTCTAGGTTTAAAAAGTTGTTTCCTTTGCCAGCAGTTAGGTTGGAGTTTTGGGAAAATGTGAATCAAATTATATATACTTATGTTGTTACAATATTCTTTACAAAGCAAACCAAATGTACCTTTAGAATTAACCGTATTCACAATTGAATTGCATTACATCACCACAATGAAATACCAAAGTATGGGTAGCTTGAGAAAGGGCAAGTAGCCTCGAAACGTTGCTCCAATAAAGGTGTTTCCTTTCATCAGTGTGCTACCTTCTTTTCTTGTCTAAAGTATGGGCCACTAACTTTCAGACAAGTACAACGAAACTACTTAGCCTACAATTTATCCTATATAACTCTAATTTAAAAACATCAGAAATTAGATATATTATTTGTGCAAACAACCAACTCCTATGCCAATGTCTCTATGCTGAAATAAACTCTTTAGCAATAATAAGGCAAATTCTAAAATATATGTATATAGCAAATAACTTCATACACACCAGAGAGATTTACTTACAATAATAGGCCTGACTTAGCAATAGTGACTAGTTAAGACTACACATGACTATGAATGCAAGCTAAAATACAAAGTGCCCTTTTAAATTTACTAACTGCAATTAGACTGTAGCAATAATGAATGTATTTCTTTATACTTTACCCGAATAAGCAAATCAATGTTTCATATTCCAGAGTTTCTTTTGGGTCATCTATGGAGGGTTTACTCACAATTTGCACAGGTATAAACTTCAAGAATTGTTAATCTTTCTTTGTTCAAGAAAGTGTCCCAAAAAATACCAGAGAATATATTGGCACCAAAGCCTATGTATTTTCTCTCCAAAAGTTAATGCTTCTTTGAGTCTGTCTGTCCATTTAGCAGTGAGTTGTCTGGACCTTTATTCCAAGAATCAAGAATTCCTCCTCCATTTCTTTAATCACTCCCACAGAATTTGGATTGGCCCTTCGGAGCTTGTCCCTGGTCCGCCCTTAACGGATTTGAGCATTGGTTGGTTCTTTGGGAGACGCCTCCCTGATTGGCTCATCTGGCTCTGCAAGTGTTCCAATAGTTAATTTATTTGACTGTTATACCAGTTTTAATCTCCTAGGGGGTAGCAGACAACTGCAAATGCAGATCTCATCATCAATATTGCTAACAATTTAATACATCCTTATAAAGTGATTATTTAACATACTATGACTTTGTGTAATATTAAACCTCTCTTGTCAGCATCTATTAAACATAACAGAAAATGTACAATTTGACACCAAACACCAGTATTTTATCAATTTCTATGTTAAAATAGAAAATATTTATATAGACTTCTTATACACCATATGATATGACAAGTCACCCCTTGCAGGCAGTCCTGTATCAGCATCTATTAGCCCCATCATGACAGAAAAAAAACAAAAAAACATTTTATATATTTCAAAAATGGGATTATTACAATTGTTATTTAATCTATTACATATCTGAATTGTATTTCCCATATCCATATATAGATATTTATACAGTCCATTAAATCTTTGAGAATTATACAGTTCCTATAGATGAATTTCTAACTTCTCTTTTTTTTTAAAAATCAAGATTTAAATTATATGCTTATATGCTTTCAGCACTCATAGGGTTAAACATGTCTCTCTGTTAGCCAGCATGTTTATCTAACACAACAGTTACCAATTTGCATTTAGAGGGTGAATGGTCACTTTCCCACAAAACTTGTCACTTGTCTCAGACATTTAGGCTCTCTTTGTAAGAAGTAGGAAATCTTATTACACATTTCCAGGTAGTGACCATAAGGTCTTTTGAAGTGATCTTTCTAAGATAACTTGAAAAACAATTCCTTTGATGAATGAGAGAGGGGGGCTGGTCTGTTAAAGTCACATCCTGGAGTTTTACAAATAAAATTAATTATTTGGTGTACACAACCATATATATATTAAATAATATATATATATATTATTTAATAACATTCACAGATATCCTGACATAAATCCCCCTTCCAATTTTAAATAGATGTAGGACACATGTATCTGAATTGGCTTAAAGTCAGTGGTACTTGGTGAGTGTGTTGACAGTATGCATCATAGACAGTCTTCTATGAAGAGAGTCCGTTATTTTTGAGCCCTTATGCTCATTTGCTAGGCATCTTTAAACTACAATATTTCTTTAGTGCATTTGGGGATATGACATTTCATTCTCCCTCTATGACTTGTAGTTGGGATCTAGGATGGCATGCTCGCAACTGATTAATATGGACCCACTTATGCGTTAAAGTATCGTTTTTGGATATCCTAAATTTATAGGCGACTGGAGATATTTTGTCAGTAACGGCAAAAGGACCCTTCCATGATGGAAGAAATTTCTTCTCCTTAACCTGATCTCTTCCAAAGTTATAAAGATAAACTTTATCATTTATTTCATATTCCCTTTTGGAAGTTTTGAGATCATAATAGGTTTTAGTGGCAGTTGCGGACTTTATTTATCAAGTTCTTGTCTGATGTACGGTACAGTAGATGCTGAGGTAGAACCATTCTTCTACCAGTCATCAACTCAAAAGGTAACATCTTAGTAGCACTACTTGGAGTTGCTCTTAATGCCATTAGGACTAGAGGTAATTTTACATCCCAGTCTTTACCCATTTCATTTACAAACGTTTTGAGGATTTTCACAATGGTCTGGTTGTAACACTCTACACCACCACTTGAGGCAGCTCTATATGCAATATGGAGCTTTCTTTTGACCCCTAGTATTTTCCATATTTTTGTCATCACTTCGCTAGTGAAGTGGGTTCCCCGATCGGATTCGATTCTTTGGGTCAAACCAAATCTGGAAAACACGTGGTTGATGAGCAATGCTGCACATGTTTCAGCACTATTTTTAGGTGCACTGATGCACTCTACCCATTTATTGAACAGGCATGTCACTGTTAACATGTATTTGTTACCTCTAGATGACCTAGTTACTGGACCAATAAAATCAATTTGCATATCTGACCATGGCATTACCATCCCCCATTTCTACAATGGCGCTCTATGCGTTGGTGCAGTGGGTTGGAACTGTGGACAGATTAAACAACCTTGACAGTAAGTTTGAACATCTTTCAACATGTGTGGCCAAAAGGCGTAATCACACAATATTTCATACATTAATTTGGCGCCACGATGACCAGATGTTGGGGGCATCATGGGCATGTTGAAGCATGAGACCTCTGAACTTGGTAGGTACCACCCATTGTTGGATGCCAGTTTTGGAGGTTCTAATTAACAAACCATCCTTTAACTTGAATTGTGACCTGTATTTCATTAAGATTCTAAGATCTTCCTTGCCAATACAATCATCTTTTTAGATGGGGTTGCTTTCAGGATCTTCTATGTGTTTATAGAAGATGCCTACAATGGGGTCTTCTTTTTGACTAGTGATCAGGTCCTCACTAGGAGAATCCTGACTCCATTGTACCAGGTTAGGCTCACTCTGTTGTTTAGCCTGGTTTCTGGTAATGGCTTCTACCTGAATTTCACCCATTAAGTGGTCGATATTAAGGAGTTCTCCAGTTATGGCTCTTTGTTTGGCTAATGAATCTGTAAGATCATTGCCTTCCTTATCAGGACCTAGAATCCTGGAATGACCTTTGGTCTTTTTCTAGTGTATGGTTAAATCATTGGATACCACTAGATTATTAATCTCGCAGAACAATTTGCCATGTTTGACTGGTTTGTTGTTAGTTTTCTGCATGACATTTCTTTTCCAAGTTGGCAGGTATTCAACAAAACTGTCACGCACGTAATTTGAGTCAGTAATGATCACAAATTCATGAATACCGTGTTCAATAGCCATCTCAATGGTTTTTAGAACAGCAGTTAGTTCTGCAACTTGGCTGGATCTTGGTCCAATGTTGAAACCTATAGATATATTTGGGAATCCATTTGCCCAAGTTATACCAATGCCAGCGACTAATCTGCGCTCATTACCAATAGTGGCATGGTAAGAACAACCATCAACATATATACAAGGTAATGTCTGACAATGGTCCTCATTATATATTTTATATAAAGAAAGCACTTGTTCCTCCAGGAAATCATCTTCTAATAACTCTTCCCCATGATCCTTAGCAGTAGAGTTGTGGAGCTCAGCAAGCCCCTGTGCGACTGGATTCTTTTTATTCGGCTTGTAGTGAACTTCTAAAGGCCAGCCTTGTAAGGAAAGAGTCCAAGCTGTTATGCGGCTATTAGACAAATTTCCATATCTTATTCTCTCCCTTTGCAGATATAGCAAATGCTGGTGGGCCGTTTCTACAATAATTTTCTCGCCCTGTATATAGCTGCGGAAATTTTGCAGAGCCCATACAGTAGATAAGAGGGCTTTTTCGCAATCGCTAAATTTTATTTCTACTGGGGATAGAGTTTTGCTCGCATAAGCAATGACTTTGCTTAAATTATCATGCTTTTGGTATAAAACAGCACTGATGCTTATATCTGTGTAACCTGTTTCCAAGTAGAAAGGTTTACCACCTTCAGGGTATGCTAAGCAAGGTGCTTGAGTGAGTTTTCTCTTCAGCTCTCTGATGGCTGTCTCTTGAGTCTCACTCCAGTGCCATTTCACATTCTTCTTTAGAAGAAGTAGCAGTGGTTTAGCTAATTCTGCATAATTATCAATAAACTTGCAAGAATACTTAGTCATACCCAGGAATTATCTCAATTCCTTTAAGTTAGATGGGTTTTTAAAATTTATTATAGCTTCCACCTTTTTCTTCTGAGGATTTAACCCTTTAGAAGTAACTTCATGTCCCAAGAAGTTTACATGAGTGCGGCACCGTTGAGCTTTTTGTAGGGATAATTTGACACCTGCCCTTTTAACTTGGCTGAGGACGTGTTTAAGCTCTGTGATGTGTTTTTCAAAGTCTGTGCTTTTGATTAAAACATCATCAACATATGATAAGGTCCCCCTTTCCAGTGCATCAGGCATAGCCTTATGCATGAATACAGCAAATTCATGTCCAGAATTTATGTATCCAAACGGGGGCCTTTAGCATGCATATTGGACCTTTTGGAACGAGAATGCCAGCTTATACTGGTCCTCCTCATGTACTTTTATGGTCCAATATCACTGTGCATAATCAATGGCAGTGAATATTTTGGATCCCTGCATCTGTGCTAGGCACTGGTCAATATATGGCACAGGCCAGCCAGACATGTACACTTGTTTGTTTAGCTGTCTTAAGTCAGCACACAAACGCCATTGTCCATTGGGCTTGAGAACACCTAGAATAGGATTGTTATAAGAGCTTTGCACCTGTCTGATAATACCTCTTTCTTCCAAGTTCCTTATGATTTCTGCAAGAGAATCATATGAGGCTAAAGGAAGTCTGTATTGTTTAACAAAGACTGGTGGTGCATTGGGATCTGTTTGGATTCTTGCAATGTGCAAGTCTGTAGTCCCACAGTCATAAGAATCCCTAGCAAACATATCCTTGTACTCCATCAGGAGTTCTCATAGCTGTCAGCGTTCAATATCACTGAAACAGCCATTTTCCAAAGATATTTGCTCTTCGACTATTTGCTGAAATCCTGGAAAGATTTCAGGCTGTCCTATTTCATAGGCTTCTTCCAACCTAGAGCTGAGGTCCCCTTGAGTATAATTTACATTGCCCCCATGACTCTGGGTATCGGGGTATTCTTGCTGTTTGATCCGCTGATCAAACACCAGGGAGGCTTCTTCAATTTTATAGATGCCTTCCTCTGAGCTGAAGGGATAAATAGACTGAATTATAAATAGTCCCTCTGACATAGATGCAAAGGATTGTTCTATTAATTGTTCTTCAGTTAAGTATCCTTCAGGTATTAGCACAATTACATTATTCTGGAATCCAAAAGTGTAATAACTTGATTCCAGTGAATATCCTATGTTAGTTCCCTTGGATAAGGTTATATCCTGTGGGGTCATGTTATGCACAATAACATGTATTGGAATAGTTCCAATGTTTACCATAGGAGTATGGGTCATTGTTATACCCAGATCTTGCATTCTATGGGAGAGGCAAATTAGTGTTTCAGAAGTTTTTAATTTCTGACCTCTTTTTACCTGTAAGGGTAAGAGGAATCTGTCAGCCCCAGCAGGGATTATAACATTGTTAGACACCTGCATATTCACAGCATATGGCAATTTCTGGTTTGATTTTAGGGCGGCATTTTCATCCTGAAATACTTCAGGGTCCCCCTTTAACCTGCTCCAGAGGCAAGAGTTAATCAAATCTATTTGTATGGCATATCTATGTAAGAGATCATTGCCAATGTATATTTGATTATGGGGAGTTTTTAAAACTAAAAATAGGTATTTTGCTGATTTATTACCTATAGAGATAGATAATAAACACTTAGCTGTGATATTATAGCTTTCAGACCCGTCATCCAGGCTGTGGACACAGTGGTCTTGGGGAGAAAGATATTTAATCACCTTAGGTTCAGCTATCTGCGCTAATAAGCCTTCGCTATAGCTTCCTGTTTTAAGTTCAATTTAGCATATTTGGTTTTACCAAGGTCATGCACTTTCATAGGGATATATAGATCCTCTTTAACTCTCTCAATTCCTGCAAGGTACTGAGCGTGGCCTCCCCCTTTAGGGAACTTAGTATCCCCCTTGTGGAGAGATATGGTTAATACATCGCCATCTAAGGAAATATTTGCTATTTTTCCAGGCGAAATTTTAAAAGTATTACCATCAGAACCGCTTAAAGGAATCTGATCATCTATTTGTAAGATAGTGATTTCAGGTACAGAGTTATTCCTGAAATGAATCTCCATAGCATCTGGCTTCTCTTCCACCACGTGACAGTTATATCGGTTGCGAGATATACCGGATCGCTCATAATTAATAGGCCTTTTTACTTGTGACCAAATTACATTATTTATGCAATCTATTATGGTGCTTAATCGCTTCAGGAGATCACTACCAATAATTAAATGATCAGTTGGCAGATCCACTATAATGACATGGTGTCTTATCCTGTTCCCCAGTTTTAATTTTAACCATGCAGTACAGTAGACTTTTAGAGAGTCACCCCCAACACCTATTAGTGAACCATCAAATTCTTTTATTTTAGGTTTGTGGGGTGTTAGCTCATTTAGCTTTGTGTAGTACCTGTGGGATAAAATAATTGCCTGAGATCCAGTGTCAATCAATCCCATGATAGGTTTGGAGACTGAATCCTGGAGCTCAGCTAATACATAATATCCCTCTGCAGTTTCTACCATTTCACACATAAAATTGGCATTATCACACATCTGTGGGCTTCGCCACATGTTGGGGTGTCTGGTTACCCTGAGAGTATTTTCGCCACTTTTGGTGTTTATTTTTACGGGGATACCAATTATTTTGTGGGCGTTCATCTCTTTGGGAATTATTATTTCTCTTGTAAGGTGTATCCAGTCCTCGGATTCATCCATTACTTGTGGGATATTCTCCTTCCCAACAGGAAGCTGCAAGAGGATCACCCACAGCAGAGCTGTCTATATAGCTCCTCCCCTAACTGCCACCTCCAGTCATTCTCTTGCAGCTCTCGACAAGGGAAGTATCAAGAGAGATGTGGTGAATTAGTGTAGTTTATCTTCAATCAAAAGTTTGTTATTTTTAAACGGTACCGGCGTTGTACTGTTTTTTTACCTCAGGCAGAAATTAGAAGAAGAGTTTTGCCTGAAGTTTTTGATGATCTTAGCAGGTTGTAACTAAGGTCTACTGCTGTTCTCACACATAACTGAAGAGTATGGGGAAACTTCAGCTGGGAGAATGGCCTGCAGAATTAACTGCCCTGAGGTATGTTCAGTATATTCTTTTCTAGAAAGAACTAGAAAATGCTGACAGTGCCTGATATATTTAAGGTAAGCCTGATTGCAGTGATTTAATAACGACTGGCATCATGCTTGCAGTAAAGGGTAATATTCATATTACTTTCTATTATGGTTTAGTATGTAAAACTTTTGCATATATATAAAGAACATTTTTTTTTTTTACTGAGGGTGATAAATCTTTATTTGGGGCCTAGTTTTCCACATGGCTGACTAGATTTCTCCTAGGAGTAGTTATTTAGGGCCCTTTCACTTTGAGTGCATGGTGGGAGGGGCCTATTTTCGCGCTCTAATTGCGCAGTTGTTTTTTACAGTCTGAGACATCCAGCTTCCCTGAAGGAGTCCCCTGACATATTGGACCTCTGTAAAGGGTTTTTGTGCCTACAAAAGTCGTTTTATGGGAAGGTAGGAGCCACAGTAGAGCTGTGGCAGTTTACTTGTGACTGTTATAACGATTTTACCGTTTTTTTGCTTCGTTTTTGAGCCTGAGGGGTTAATCATCCATTTGCAAGTGGGTGCAATGCTATTTTAGTCTGTTATACACACTGTAAAAATTTCATAAAGTTAACTGCTTTTTTCACTGTTTTGCAGTTTTTGTGTTTGTTTTTTTCCCTTAAAGGCACAGTACCGTTTTTTATTATCTGCTTTTTCACATTAATTAAAGTGTTTTCCAAGCTTGCTTGTCTCATTACTAGTCTGTTAAACATGTCTGACATAGAGGAAACTCCTTGTTCATTATGTTTAGAAGCCATTGTGGAACCCCCTCTTAGAATGTGTACCAAATGTACTGATCTTACTATAAGTTATAAAGACCATATTCTGGCTTTAAAAGATTTATCACCTGAGGAAATTGACAAGGGGGAAGTTATGCCGACTAACTCTCCCCACGTGTCAGAGCCTATAATTCCCGCTCAAGGGGCGCCAAGTACATCTAGTGCACCCATTGCGTATACTTTACAAGACATGGCGGCAGTTATGAATCATACTCTTACAGAAGTATTGTCCAAACTGCCAGGGTTACAAGGAAAGCGAGACAGCTCTGGGGCTAGAACAAATACAGAGCTCTCTGATGCTTTAGTAGCTATGTCTGATATACCCTCACAATGTGCAGAAGCCGAAGCAGGAGAGCTTCTATCTGTGGGTGATTTTTCTGATTCAGGGAAGACGCTTCAACCTGATTCTGATATGTCTACATTTAAATTTAAGCTTGAACACCTCCGCATGTTGCTCAGGGAGGTTTTAGCAACTCTGGATGACTGTGACACCATTGTAGTCCCAGAGAAATTGTGTAAATTGGATAAATACTACGCAGTGCCTGTTTATACTGATGTTTTTTCAATACCTAAGAGGTTTTCAGAAATTATTACTAAGGAATGGGATAGACCAGGTGTACCGTTCTCTCCCCCTCCTGTTTTTAAAAAGATGTTTCCCATAGATGCCGCTACACGGGACTTGTGGCAAACGGTCCCTAAGGTGGAGGGAGCAGTCTCTACCCTAGCGAAGCGTACAACTATACCTGTCGAGGACAGTTGAGGGTTACCTTAAGAAAATTTTTATTCAACAAGGTTTTATTCTCCAGCCCCTTGCATGCATTGCCCCTGTCACTGCTGCTGCAGCCTTCTGGTTTGAGTCTCTAGAAGAGGCCCTACAGGTAGAAACCCCATTGGATGATATCCTTTAAAGCTTAAAGCTCTTAAGCTAGCAAATTCATTTGTTTCTGACGCCGTTGTTCATTTAACCAAGCTAATGGCTAAAAACTCAGGTTTTGCTATTCAGGCGCGTAGGGCGCTATGGCTTAAATCCTGGTCAGCTGACGTTACTTCAAAGTCTAAGCTTCTCAATATTCCCTTCAAGGGGCAGACCCTATTCGGGCCTGGACTGAAGGAGATCATTTCTGATATTACTGGAGGAAAAGGTCACGCCCTTCCTCAGGATAAGTCCAACAAATTAAGGACCAAACAGACTAATTTTCGTTCCTTTCAAAATTTCAAGAGTGGCGCAGCTTCAACTTCCTCTTATACAAAACCAGAGGGAAATTTTGCCCAGTCCAAGCCGGTCTGGAGACCTAACCAGGCTTGGAACAAAGGAAAGCAGGCCAAAAAACCTGCTGCTGCCTCTAAGACAGTATGAAAGATCAGCCCCCGATCCGGAAACGGATCTAGTAGGGGGCAGACTTTCTCTCTTCGCCCAGGCTTGGGCAAGAGATGTCCAGGATCCCTGGGCGTTGGAAATTGTGTCCCAGGGATATCTTCTGGACTTCAAAGCTTCTTCCCCAAAAGGGAGATTTCATCTTTCACAATTATCTGCAAACCAGATAAGGAGAGAGGCATTCTTACATTGTGTTCAAGACCTCCTAGTTATGGGAGTGATCCACCCAGTTCCAAAGGAGGAACAGGGGCAAGGCTTCTATTCAAATCTGTTTGTAGTTCCCAAGACAGAGGGAACTTTAATACCAATCTTAGATCTCAAGATCCTAAACAAATTTCTCAGGGTCCCATCCTTCAAGATGGAGACTATTCGAACCATCCTACCTATGATCCAGGAGGGTCAATATATGACTACCGTGGACTTAAAGGATGCTTATCTTCACATTCCGATACACAGAGATCATCATCGGTTTCTCAGGTTTGCCTTCCTAGACAAGCATTACCAGTTTGTGACTCTTCCCTTTGGGTTAGCTACGGCACCAAGAATCTTTACGAAGGTTCTAGGGTCACTCTTAGCGGTCCTAAGGCTGCGGGGTATAGCAGTAGCCCCTTACCTAGACGACATTCTGATACAGGTGTCGAATTTCCAAATCGCCAGGTCCCATACGGACATTGTGCTGGCATTCCTGAGGTCTCATGGGTGGAAAGTGAACGAAGAAAAGAGTTCTCTATCCCCTCTCACAAGAGTTTCCTTCCTAGGAACTCTGATAGATTCTGTAGAAATGAAGATTTACCTGACAGAGGCCAGGTTGTCAAAACTTCTAAATTCCTGCCGTGTTCTTTATTCTACTTCTCGCCCTTCAGTGGCTCAGTGTATGGAAGTAATCGGCTTAATGGTAGCGGCAATGGACATAGTGCCGTTTGCCCGCCTATATCTCAGACCGCTGCAACTCTGCATGCTCAGTCAGTGGAATGGGGATTACACAGATTTGTCCCCTCTACTAAATCTGGATCAAGAGACCAGAGATTCTCTTCTCTGGTGGCTATCTCGGGTCCATCTGTCCAAGGGTATGACCTTCCGCAGGCCAGATTGGACAATAGTAACGACAGATGCCAGCCTTCTGGGCTGGGGTGCAGTCTGGAACTCCCTGAAGGCTCAGGGCTTGTGGACTCAGGAGGAGGCACTCCTTCCGATAAACATTCTTGAACTAAGAGCGATTTTCAATGCTCTTCAGGCTTGGCCTCCGCTTGCTGCGGTCAGGTTCATCAGATTTCAGTCGGACAATATCACGACTGTAGCCTACATCAACCATCAAGGGGGAACAAGGAGTTCCCTAGCAATGTTGGAGGTTTCAAAAATAATCCTATGGGCAGAGGTTCACTCTTGCCATCTATCAGCTATCCATATCCCAGGAATAGAGAACTGAGAGGCGGATTTTCTAAGTCGACAGACTTTTCATCCGGGGGAGTGGGAACTCCATCCGGAGGTGTTTGCACAGTTGATTCAACTTTGGGGCAAACCAGAACTGTATCTCATGGCGTCTCGTCAGAACGCCAAGCTTCCTTGTTATGGATCCAGGTCCAGGGATCCCAAGGCAGCGCTGATAGATGCTCTAGCAGCGCCTTGGTGCTTCAACTTGGCTTATGTGTTTCCAGCGTTTCCTCTGCTCCCTCGTCTGATTGCCAAGATCAAGCAGGAGAGAGCTTCAGTGATTTTGATAGCACCTGCATGGCCACACAGGACTTGGTATGCAGATCTGGTGGACATGTCATCCCTTCCACCATGGACTCTGCCGCTGAGGCAGGACCTTCTACTTCAGGGTCCTTTCAACCATCCAAATCTAATTTCTCTGCGTCTGACTGCTTGGAGATTGAACGCTTGATTTTATCAAAACGTGGTTTCTCCGAGTCAGTCATTGATACCTTAATTCAGGCTCGAAAGCCTGTCACCAGGAAAATCTATCATAAGATATGGTGTAAATATCTTCATTGGTGTGAATCCAAGGGTTACTCATGGAGTAAAGTCAGGATTCCCAAGATATTATCTTTTCTCCAAGAAGGATTGGAGAAGGGATTGTCAGCTAGTTCCTTAAAGGGACAGATTTCTGCTCTGTCTATTCTTTTGCACAAGCGTCTGGCGGATGTTCCAGACGTTCAGGCGTTTTGTCAGGCTTTAGTTAGAATCAAGCCTGTGTTTAAACCTGTTGCTCCGCCATGGAGTTTAAATTTAGTTCTTAAGGTTCTTCAAGGGGTTCCGTTTGAACCTCTGCATTCCATAGATATCAAGCTTTTATCTTGGAAAGTTCTGTTTTTGGTAGCTATCTCTTCGGCTCGAAGAGTTTCAGAGTTATCTGCCTTACAGTGTGATTCCCCTTATCTGATCTTCCATACAGATAAGGTAGTTTTGGGTACCAAACCTGGGTTTCTTCCTAAGGTGGTATCTAATAAGAATATCAATCAGGAGATTGTTGTTCCGTCACTGTGTCCTATTCCTTCTTCAAAGAAGGAACGTCTATTACATAATCTTGACGTGGTTCGTGCTTTAAAGTTTTATGTACAAGCTACTAAGGATTTTCGTCAAACATCGGCATTGTTTGTTGTCTACTCTGGACAGAGAAGAGGCCAAAAGGCTTCAGCAACTTCTCTTTCTTTTTAGTTAAGAAGTATAATCAGGTTAGCTTATGAGACTGCTGGCCAGCAGCCTCCTGAAAGAATTACAGCTCATTCCACTAGAGCGGTGGCTTCCACATGGGCTTTTAAAAATGAGGCTTCTGTTGAACAGATTTGTAAGGCGGCGACTTGGTCTTCGCTTCATACTTTTTCTAAATTCTACAAATTTGATACTTTTGCTTCTTCGGAGGCTATTTTTGGGAGAAAGGTCTTACAGGCAGTGATGCCTTCAGTTTTAGCGCCGGCCTTGTCCCTCCCTTCATCCGTGTCCTATAGCTTTGGTATTGGTATCCCACAAGTAATGGATGAATCCGTGGACTGGATACACCTTACAAGAGAAAACAAAATTTATGCTTACCTGATAAATTTATTTCTCTTGTGGTGTATCCAGTCCACGGCCCGCCCTGTCATTTTAAGGCAGGTGTTTTTTATTTTTAAACTACAGTCACCAATGCACCCTATAGTTTCTCCTTTCTCTTAGTTATCTTCGGTCGAATGACTGGAGGTGGCAGTTAGGGGAGGAGCTATATAGACAGCTCTGCTGTGGGTGATCCTCTTGCAGCTTCCTGTTGGGAAGGAGAATATCCCACAAGTAATGGATGAATCCGTGGACTGGATACACCACAAGAGAAATAAATTTATCAGGTAAGCATAAATTTTGTTTTACCTGGGTATGCCCCCCATTTTGAGTATAGTCTCTCTGCGCTTTAACCCGTTTTGGGGGAGGGGCAGAGTTAAAACTTAGTGGGGATGGCCTGTTTTCTCGGGCCACCTCCGCATAGGTTTTCTCTTTAGACTCCAAATTGAGGGGGCTAGGTGACACCCTAGTTTCTGCCACAATTTTTGGACTGGGTTTCTCCAACATAGGTGTGTCCGGTCCACGGCGTCATCCTTACTTGTGGGATATTCTCTTCCCCAACAGGAAATGGCAAAGAGCCCAGCAAAGCTGGTCACATGATCCCTCCTAGGCTCCGCCTTCCCCAGTCATTCTCTTTGCCGTTGCACAGGCAACATCTCCACGGAGATGGCTCAGAGTTTTTTGGCATATTTAATGGTTTATAACTTTGGAGAGTTATTTTAATCTTGGGAATTTTATTAAAAAAAACGGCAGGCACTGTATTGGACACCTTTTTCACTGGGGGCCTTTTCTAGTCATAGGCAGAGCCTCATTTTCGCGCCACTAATGCGCAGTTGTTTTTGAGAAGCAAGGCATGCAGATGCATGTGTGAGGAGCTCAGATCCACTGAAAAAGCTTATTGAAGGCGTCATTTGGTATCGTATTCCCCTCTGGGCTTGGTTGGGTCTCAGCAAAGCAGATACCAGGGACTGTATAGGAGTTAAATGTAAAAACGGCTCCGGTTCCGTTATTTTAAGAGTTAAAGCTTTCAAATTTGGTGTGCAATACTTTTAAGGCTTTAAGACACTGTGGTGAAATTTTGGTGAATTTTGAACATTTCCTTCATACTTTTGCGTATATTCAGTAAAAAAGTGTGTTCAGTTTAAAATTTAAAGAGACAGTAACGGTTTTATTTTAAAACGTTTTTTGTGCTTTGTTATCAAGTTTATGCCTATTAACATGTCTGAACTATCAGATAGACGATGTTCTGTATGTTCGGAAGCCAAGGTTCCTCTCCATTTAAATATATGTGTTGAATGTGACAAACAAAGTAGGGACAATGATGCCACTGATAATAATGTTGCCCAAAATGATTCCTTAAGTGAGGGGAGTAAGCATGGTACTGCATCATCTCCTTCTATGTCTACACCAGTCTTGCCCACTCAGGAGGTCCCTAGTGAATCTAGTGCGATTCTTCCTACCATCCAGGAAGGTCAATTCATGACCACGGTGGATTTAAAGGATGCGTATCTACATATTCCTATCCACAAGGAACATCATCGGTTCCTAAGATTCGCCTTTCTGGACAAGCATTACCAGTTTGTGGCACTTCCATTCGGACTAGCCACTGCTCCAAGAATTTTCACAAAGGTACTAGGGTCCCTTCTAGCGGTGCTAAGGCCAAGGGGCATTGCAGTAGTACCCTACTTGGACGACATACTGATTCAAGCGTCGTCTCTACCACAAGCAAAGGCTCATACGGACATTGTCCTAGCCTTTCTCAGATCTCACGGGTGGAAAGTGAACGTAGAAAAAAGTTCTCTATTCCCGTCAACAAGAGTTCCCTTCTTGGGAACAATAATAGACTCCTTGGAAATGAAGATTTTTCTGACAGAAGCCAGAAAATCAAAACTTCTAAGCTCTTGTCAAGCACTTCATTCTGTTCTTCTTCCTTCCATAGCGCAGTGCATGGAAGTAATAGGTTTGATGGTTGCGGCAATGGACATAGTTCCTTTTGCGCGAATTCATCTAAGACCATTACAACTGTGCATGCTCAGACAGTGGAATGGGGATTATACTGATTTGTCCCCGACGATCCAAGTAGATCAGAGGACCAGAGATTCACTCCGTTGGTGGCTGACCCTGGACAACCTGTCCCAAGGGATGAGCTTCAGAAGACCAGAGTGGGTCATTGTAACGACCGACGCCAGCCTGGTGGGCTGGGGCGCGGTCTGGAAACACCTGAAGGCTCAGGGTCTATGGTCTCGGGAAGAATCTCTTCTCCCGATAAACATTCTGGAACTGAGAGCGATATTCAATGCTCTCAAGGCTTGGCCTCAACTAGCAAAGGCCAAATTCATAAGGTTTCAATCAGACAACATGACGACTGTTGCATATATCAACCATCAGGGGGGAACAAGGAGTTCCCTGGCGATGGAAGAAGTGACCAAAGTAATTCAATGGGCGGAGCTTCACTCCTGCCACTTGTCTGCAATCCACATCCCAGGAGTGGAAAATTGGGAAGCGGATTTTCTGAGTCGTCAGACATTTCATCCGGGGGAGTGGGAACTCCATCCGGAAATCTTTGCCCAAATAACTCAATTATGGGGCACTCCAGACATGGATCTGATGGCGTCTCGTCAGAACTTCAAGGTTCCTTGCTGCGGGTCCAGATCCAGGGATCCCAAGGCGACTCTAGTAGATGCACTAGTAGCGCCCTGGACCTTCAACCTAGCTTATGTGTTCCCACCGTTTCCTCTCATTCCCAGGCTGGTAGCCAGGATCAATCAAGAGAGGGCTTCGGTGATCTTGATAGCTCCTGCGTGGCCACGCAGAACTTGGTATGCAGACCTGGTGAATATGTCATCGGCTCCACCATGGAAGCTACCTTTGAGACGGGACCTTCTTGTTCAAGGTCCGTTCGAACATCCGAATCTGGCATCACTCCAACTGACTGCTTGAAGATTGAACGCTTGATTTTATCAAAGCGTGGGTTCTCAGATTCTGTCATTGATACTCTTATTCAGGCTAGAAAGCCTGTAACTAGGAAAATTTACCATAAAGTATGGAAGAAATATATCTGTTGGTGCGAATCGAAAGGATTCCCATGGAACAGGGTAAAAATTCCTAAGATTCTATCCTTTCTACAAGAGGGTTTGGAGAAAGGATTATCTGCAAGTTCTTTGAAGGGACAGATTTCTGCTTTATCTGTTTTACTTCACAAGAAGCTGGCGGCTGTGCCAGATGTTCAGGCTTTTGTTCAGGCTCTGGTTAGAATCAAGCCTGTTTACAAACCTTTGACTCCTCCTTGGAGTCTCAATTTAGTTCTTTCAGTTCTTCAAGGGGTTCCGTTTGAACCCTTACATTCCGTAGATATTAAGTTATTATCTTGGAAAGTTTTGTTTTTGGTTGCAATTTCTTCTGCTAGAAGAGTTTCAGAGTTATCTGCTCTGCAGTGTTCTCCTCCTTATCTGGTGTTCCACGCAGATAAGGTGGTTTTGCGTACTAAACCTGGTTTTCTTCCGAAAGTTGTTTCTAACAAAAATATTAACCAGGAGATAGTTGTGCCTTCTTTGTGTCCGAATCCAGTTTCAAAGAAGGAACGTTTGTTGCACAATTTGGATGTAGTTCGTGCTCTAAAATTCTATTTAGAGGCTACAAAGGATTTCAGACAAACATCTTCCTTGTTTGTTGTTTATTCTGGTAAAAGGAGAGGTCAAAAAGCAACTTCTACCTCTCTCTCTTTTTGGCTTAAAAGCATCATCAGATTGGCTTATGAGACTGCCGGACGGCAGCCTCCTGAAAGAATCACAGCTCATTCCACTAGGGCTGTGGCTTCCACATGGGCCTTCAAGAACGAGGCTTCTGTTGATCAGATATGTAAGGCAGCGACTTGGTCTTCACTGCACACTTTTACCAAATTTTACAAATTTGATACTTTTGCTTCTTCTGAGGCTATTTTTGGGAGAAAGGTTTTGCAAACCGTGGTGCCTTCCATCTAGGTGACCTGATTTGCTCCCTCCCATCATCCGTGTCCTAAAGCTTTGGTATTGGTTCCCACAAGTAAGGATGACGCCATGGACCGGACACACCTATGTTGGAGAAAACAGAATTTATGTTTACCTGATAAATTACTTTCTCCAACGGTGTGTCCGGTCCACGGCCCGCCCTGGTTTTTAATCAGGTCTGATGATTTAATTTCTCTAACTACAGTCACCACGGTATCATATGATTTCTCCTATGCAAATATTCCTCCTTTACGTCGGTCGAATGACTGGGGAAGGCGGAGCCTAGGAGGGATCATGTGACCAGCTTTGCTGGGCTCTTTGCCATTTCCTGTTGGGGAAGAGAATATACCACAAGTAAGGATGACGCCGTGGACCGGACACACCGTTGGAGAAAGTAATTTATCAGGTAAACATAAATTCTGTTTTTGATTCCCTTTTAACCCCCTGTTCACCGGACTGCTAAATAGAGTATAACTTTGTACTCTCTTTGATCAGCCAGTCCAATGAGCAGTGCTCATCAAAATCTCTAGCTAAATTAAGTTTGATAGGCGCAGGCAATGCTTCGAAAAATAAATTCACAAATTCTGAGCATTCAAATATGGGGTAATCTTCAGCCATACTGTACACACTTTTTAGTACAGAAAGGCATTTTATAGGGCTTTTATTCACACTACATTTTAAACCGTATACAGCTATTTTCGCTGCAGTTTTAGTGTGCTATTGCCCGAATTCCTTTCTGCACTGTCGTTTTTCGTCTCATTCCAGGAATGAATATTCATATCCTTTAGGGAAGCAAAGAATTTGTGATATTTACCTTCAAACACCCAGGGCAGAAATTCAATTTTTGACCGCTCACTAGTAACGTTCATTATAGATAAAGCATTTTCAAAGGCCTCTAAGTGGTCAAATATAGAAGTGGTTGCGTTTTTGGAAAATTTAGGTACTGCATCCTTTAAGAAAATAATTATTTTAGGGGTGTCATATACCTTATTAGAAGTATCTTGGGCTCTCCTATGGACCTTATTTTTGGGGTTGGAGTGTTCCCTATCTTCCCTTTTATTATGGGGAGAACCCTTACGCATATTAGTACTGCGTGGGCTATTTGGGTAGCTGTCTCCGTCCTCTGACTTACTACTAGAGATGCCCTCCCCCTCCTCAGCTGAGTTATAGCAGTTTCCTGAATTAATAAGATAAGGTGACTGTCTATTTTGGAAGTTTATTTCTGACCCAATAGAGGCCCTTTGTTTAAATTTTTCCCTAAATTTCTGCAGTTCATTCCTGATGTATTCCTTAAGAGAGTTAGAATTATCTGCATTATCCTCATTGCTAATAGAGGGTTTTTCATTATGATGATACAGCCTTTTTAAACCACTTAATTCTCTCTGGCTTTGTGCGAGTTCCTTATGCAAATCTTCTATCTGAGCTATTAAACTTTGGTTATATTTTTGTAAGGTGGCCATGTTTTGGGCAAACTCATCAATTTTATTTTCGGCTATATGGAAATTCTCTTCGCATTTGCGTGAGGAGCGAATACTATCTTCTAGCCCCTGTATTTGCAATTCCTTTTCTATACAGAGGAGGGGCATTTTGTCAATAATGCATATTACAAGGGGCCAAGATTTTAGTATTAGTTCATCCGTTTTTTGAGATTTTTGCATTGATTAATTTTTAATAATTCTTGGAATAATTCACTTTTTTCATTTACCTTCCATCATCAATAGCAATATTTTTAGCCTTAATTGCAAGCATATCCATATAATCATTTAATTCACCCGCAATATTAAACCTCTTTTTAATGTAGCCTATAATGTCCATCTTAAGGACATCCCCCTGAATGAGGCGTAATCTTGGGGAACATATTTCAACACTATGTACAGATTCAAATGATTCACCTCTAGTCACAGACATTATTATATTGGCTTAGTATTTAGTTAAATTAAAACACTAATACAATTTTGACCAACAAAAGAAAAAAAAATGATATTTTCAAAAATATTAATATTAATTTTGAAATATGAAAAATCAATTTATAAATTTTTCAAAACAAAAATTGTTTTTAATAATATTTCAAGATATTAATATTAATTTTGAAATATTTAATCACAAAAAAATTAACATTTTTTTTTAGATTTATTTTAAAAAAAATCTTTTTTTTTTTAATAATTTCTATTTACTACAAATATATCATATCAATGTGATAAATATTAATAATATCTCAGCAGTGTGCCTCCAAATAATATGTCAGTATATGGCCGGGTTATAATACAATATATTTAATAATTATTCTTTAAAACAAACCCCCAATAAAATGCATATACAAAACAATTAAAATTAATATAAATTCCTGAATTCTTTATATTAGTTACATTAATAAACACATTGAATTATATTTATAGAAAACCAGATATGAATCAAATGATATACACTTATGTTGTTACAATATTCTTTACAAAGCAAACCAAATGTACCTTTAGAATTAACCTTATTCACAATTGAATTGCATTACATCACCACAATGAAAAACCAAAGTATGGGCCACTAACTTTCAGACCAGTACAACTAAACTACTTAGCCTACAATTTATCCTATATAACTCTAATTTAAAAACATCAGAAATTATATATATTTGTGCAAACAACCAACTCCTATGCCAATTTCTCTGAGCTGAAATATAAACTCTTTAGCAACAATAAGGCAAATTCTAATATATATATATAGCAAATAACTTAATACACACCAGAGTGATTTACATACAATAATAGAAATATGAAATACAAAGGACCTTTGTTTAGCAAATACATTACTTAGCAATAGTGACTAGTTAAGACTACACAGGACTATGAATGCAAGCTAAAATAAAAAGTGCCCTTTTAGATTTACTAACTGCAATTAGACTGTAGCAATAATGAATGTATTTCTTTATACTTTACCCAAATCAATGTTTTATATTCCAGAGTTTCTTGTGGGTCATCTATGGAGGGTTCACTCACAATGTGCACAGGTATATATTTCAAGAATTGTTAATCTTTCTCTGTTCAAGAAAGTGTCCCAAAAAATGGCAGAGAATATACTTGGCACCAAAGCCTATGTATTTTCTCTCCAAAAGTTAATGCTTCTTTAAATCTGTCTGTCCCTTTAGCAGTGGGTTCTCTGGACCTTTATTCCAAGAATCAAGAATTCCTCCCCTGTTTCTTTAATCACTCCCACAGAATTTTTTTGGAGCTTGTCCCTGGTCTGCCCTTAACGGATTTGAGAATTGATTGGTTATTAATGAGACGCCTCCCTGATTGGCTCATCTGGCTCTGCATGTGTTCCAATAGTTAATTTATTTGGCTGTCATACCAGTTTTAATCACCGAGGGGGCAGCAGACAACCGCATATGCATATCTCATCATCAATATTGCTAACAATTTAATACATCCTTATAAAGTGATTATTTAACATACTATGACTTTGTGTATTAATAAACCTCTCGTGTCAGCATTTATATTTCATTTAACATAACAGAAAATGTACAATTTGACACTAAACACCAGTATTTTATCAATTTCTATGTTAAAATAGAAAATATTTATATAGACTTTTTATACACCATATGATATGACAAGTCACCCCTTGCAGGCAATCCTGTATCAGCATCTATTAGCCCCATCTGGAAGATAGAAAAAAAACAACAACAAAAAACATGTTATATATTTCAAAAATGGGATTGTTACAATTGTTATTTAATCTATTACAAATCTGAATTTCTGAATTGTATTTCCCATATCCATATATAGATATTTATACAGTCAATTAAATCTTTGAGAATTATACAGTTTATATAGATGAATTTCTAACTTCTCTTTTTTTTTTAAATCAAGATTCAAATTCTTATATGCTTTCAGCACTCATAGGGTTAAACATGTCTCTCTGTTAGCCAGCATAGATGTTTATCTAACACAGCAGTTTCCAATTTGCATTTAGAGGGTGAGTGGTCACTTTCCCACAAAACTTGTCACTTGTCTCAGACATTTAGGCTCTCTTTGTAAGAAGTAGGAAATCTTAATATACATTTCCAGGTAGTGACCATAAGGTCTTTTGAAGTGATCTTTCTAAGATAACTTGAAAAACAACTCATTTGATGACTGAGAGAAGGGGCTGGTATTTTAAAGTGACATCTGGAGTTTTACAAATAAAATTAATTATTTGGTGTACACAACCATATATATATTAAATATATATATATATATATAATTTAATAACATTCACAAATATCCTGACAGTACTTCTTTTAAGGACCATTTAGATAGGAAACTTGAATCTTATCTAAGTAAAGCTTATTTATTTTCTGGCTACATTCTTAGGCCTGCTATATTCATAGCTGATGTTGCAGCTGCATCAACATTTTGGTTGGAAAGTTTAGCGCAACAGGAAACAGATTCTGATTCTCTTTTCTAGAAAAGCATTACCAATTTGTTGCTCTTCCATTTGGCCTAGCAACAACGCCAAGATTTTTTTCAAAGGTTCTCGGTGCCCTACTCTCTGTAATCAAAGAACAGGGTATTGCGATGTTTCCTTATTTGGACAATATCTTGGTACTAGCTCAGTCTTTACATTCTGCCGAATGTTTCTTCAAAGACATGGTTGGAGGATCAATTTACCAAAAAGTTTCTTGATTCCTCAGACAAGGGTCACCTTTTTAGGGTTTCCAGATAGATTCAGTGTCCATGACTCTAACAGGCAAGAGATGAATAAAATTGGTTTCAGCTTGTCAAAACCTTCAGTCTCAATCATTCCCTTCAGTGGCTATGTGCATGGAAGTTTTAGGTCTCATGACTGAAGCATCAGACGCAATCCCCTTTGCTCATTTTCATATGAGACCTCTTCAGCTTTGTATGCTGAATCAATGGTGCAGGGATTATACAAAGATATCACAATTAGCAGTTCCTTAGTTTTACCAACCTGCTTATATCTTCCTGCCTCTTGTTCTTCTTCCAAGAGTATTCTCCAAGATCATCATGGAACAATCGTTTGTGTTTCTGGTAGCACCAGCATGGCCTCACAGGTTTTGGAATGCGGATCTTGTCCTGATGTCCATTTGTCAAATTTGGCCACATCCGTTAAGACCAGACCTTCTGTCTCAAGGACCATTTTTCCATCAGGATCTCAAATCGTTAAATTTGAATTTATGGAAATTGAATGCTTAGTCATAGAGGTTTCTCTGACTCAGTGATTGATACTATGTTACAGGCTCGTAAATCTGTTTCTAAGAAGATTTATTTTCAAGTTTGTAAGACTTGTATTTTATGGTGTTCTCATAAATTATCCTGGCATTCTTTTAGAATTCCTAGAATTTTACAGTTTCTTCAGGATGGTTTGGATAAGGGTTTGTCTGCAAGTTCCTTGAAAGGACAAATCTCTGCTCTTTCTGTTTTATTTCACAGAAAGATTGCTAAGCTTCCTGATATTCACTGTTTTGTACAGGCTTTGGTCCGTATCAAGCCTGTCATTAAATCAATTTCTCCTCCTTGAAGTCTTAATTTGGTTTTAAAGGCTTTACAGGCTCCTCCATTTGAGCCTATGCATTATTTGGACATTAAAATACTTTCTTGGAAAGCGTTGTTCTTTTTAGCCATCTCTTCTGCTAGAAGAGTGTTACGGTACCAACAGGATACCAAGGTTAATACCAGATGAACAATGTCCTGCATAGGGAATCAGCAATTCACAACCAAGCCAGTTTTCAGGTTTAAAACAGACTGATATTTATTAAAAGGCTATGCCTAGTATTTATGCAGGTCTGACCCCCCCCCCCCCAGATGGGGGTTGAAAGGCTGTTGTACATTACATGGACGGAACAAGCCCTTTGACATGATACAATAGAATTATATTACTTAAACACTTCAACCACAAGACACTCTTGGCCCTTCTTATCACTTAGGCGTTTTCTCTCTGGAGGTGATCAAACAATAGAATGCTTAGCACTAATTAGATTATAGCTGGAGCCAGCAACTCTGTCTTTAGAAATTAGTTTCTTAGCTAAACACAATTAACTCCTTCAGTCCTGACAGAAGGGTCTGTCACATATCTCCCCCGTTGTGGAACACTCCGGCAGACCCGGCTTGACCCTTTGGCGGGTCAACCTGGGGATGACCGGACTCGGAGGTGGTAGGCATGTCAGTTTGCCAGGACAATCCATCTGTATTCCCGTTATGAGAGAGAATTCCTGTCCATACAAAGAAGGGTTCAACTTCCTCAGTGCCCAGACTAGGGCTAAACAGTCCTTCAAAATCCCATCAGCTTCTTTACGAGTTTTCTGTACCTGCTCTTTATAGGTATCCACAATCCCTTCATACTGACATAGGGTGCCCTTGAGTTGCTGCACCTCACTATGAGCCAGCGTCAGCTTCTCCTCAAGTGTCGCTAAGTTTGTCTTTAAGGTTTCATGTCCCACTCTCAAGCTGGTGTTTTCTGCAGTCTGTCGGTGCAGCTTGTCTAGCAGAGATTCACGTTCTAAACGTGCTTTTTCCTCTGCGCTCCTCTTCTCCTTCATCAGCGCATTGTAACGGGACCTCCACATATTAATAGCGGATAGAGATTTACTGAGCTCAGCGTCCTGGGGCTTAGCAGCAGGGGGGTCAGTCTCTGCTGCACGGATCTGGGCACGGGTAGTCACAGAGTTAACATCAGCGGGACCCATAGGAGCGTAGGCAGAAACAAGGGGGGCCAAGTCATTTCCAAGAAGAACATCAGCAGGTAAGTCCTTCTTGACCCCCACATTCACAGGTCTAGCGCCCATTCCCCAATCCAAATGTACCCTGGCAACAGGTAGGCTGAACACATCGCCCCTTGCTACCCTCACAGCCACAGTGTCTCCAGTGTACTGTTTCTCAGACACCAAGTTCTTTTGAAGCAAGGTCATGGTAGCACCAGTATCCCGTAGACCACTGACCTTCTTCCCATTCACTTTAACCAGTTGCCGGTTATTCCGGTGGGCAGCTTGCACAATGTCTGCCTCATGTAGGATGCTCCAGCATTCTTGCGCCTCTACGTAGCGGGCCGCAGGCTGAGGATTACGTGGGATTCCGCTGGCAGGTCTTCTCCAGGACTGCGCTTGGTTCGCTGCGTTTAGGGGACACTCTGGTCTTTTGTGCCCTAGTTGCTTACATCCAAAGCATCGAATCGGTTGTGAGTAGCCCCGCAAATTGAACAGGGCTCTCTGAGGGTAGTTCGTGGCCGGAGGCCGTGTGGTATAGCGGTGCGCCGGGGTTTGGTAACTGGCAGCTGCTGGGGTGACTGGGGGTCTGTACTCCACTCTAGCAGGGGGCTTAGTGGTAGCAGTGTCCAGTTTGCGGGCATCCGTATACTCATCTGCCAAGCGAGCCGCTTCCTGCAGGGTGGAGGGTTTACGGTCCCGAACCCACTCTCGAACTCCTGCGGGTAACTTGTCGAAGCAATGTTCCAACAGGAATAGCTGCAGCACCTCTTCCCCAGATATGGCTTGGCACCCCGCTATCCAGTGAGCTGCTGTGCGGTGCACCTTACATGCCCACTCAAGGTAGGAATCTCCAGCTAATTTAACAGTGTCTCTGAACCGCCTCCGGTATGCCTCCGGTGTAACCGCATACCTGGAGAGCAGAGCCTCTTTTACCGTATTATAATCCCTGACTTCCTCATCTGGAATGGCCCGAAAAGCCTCTCTGGCCCGGCCGGATAATTCTCCAGATAATATCGTGACCCAGTCCTCTGCGGGTACCTTGTGTAGTGCACATTGCCTCTCAAAATCCGCAAGGTACCCATCAATCTCTCCTTCTGTTTCCAGGAAGTTTTTAAAAGCTGCAAAATTTACTTTTCTCTTTTCCATCTTAGTCAGTATTGTAATAATCCCCCTCTTCCTGAGGTTACTGGTTTGTGTAGTTGCTCTTCTGGGCGATTAGGTTCATTCCGTCGCTTGCCACCAATTGTTACGGTACCAACAGGATACCAAGGTTAATACCAGATGAACAATGTCCTGCATAGGGAATCAGCAATTCACAACCAAGCCAGTTTTCAGGTTTAAAACAGACTGATATTTATTAAAAGGCTATGCCTAGTATTTATGCAGGTCTGACCCCCCCCCCCCCAGATGGGGGTTGAAAGGCTGTTGTACATTACATGGACGGAACAAGCCCTTTGACATGATACAATAGAATTATATTACTTAAACACTTCAACCACAAGACACTCTTGGCCCTTCTTATCACTTAGGCGTTTTCTCTCTGGAGGTGATCAAACAATAGAATGCTTAGCACTAATTAGATTATAGCTGGAGCCAGCAACTCTGTCTTTAGAAATTAGTTTCTTAGCTAAACACAATTAACTCCTTCAGTCCTGACAGAAGGGTCTGTCACAAAGAGTTTCTGAATTATCTGCTCTTTCTTGTGAATCTCCTTTTCTGATTTTCCATCCGGATAAGGCAGTTTTGCAGACTTCTTAAATTTCTACCTAAGGTTGTGAATTCTAACGACATTAATAGAGAAATTGTTGTCCCTTCTTTGTGTCCTAATCCTAAGAATTCTTTGGAGAGATCCTTACATTCTTTGGATGTGGTAAGAGCTTTAAAATATTATGTTGAAGCTACTAAAGATTTCAGGAAGACTTCTAGTCTATTTGTTATCTTTTCTGGTTCTAGGAAAGGTCATAAGGCTTCTGCTATTTCCTTGGCATCTTGGTTAAAGCTTTTGATTCTTCAGGCTTATTTGGAGTCGGATCAGCACCCACCTCAGAGAATTACAGCTCATTCTACTAGATCAGTCTCCACTTTGTGGGCTTTTAAGAATGAAGCTTCAGTTGATCTGATTTGCAAAGCAGCAACTTGGTCTTCTTTGCATACATTTACTAAATTCTACCGTTTTGATGTATTTGCTTCTTCGGAAGCAGTTTTTGGTAGAAAAGTTTTTCAGGCAGCTGTTTCATTTTTATTCCTCTGCTTATGTTTGAGTTTTTTCTTTTCATTATGAGAATAAACTTATATTTTGGGTTGTGGATTTATTTTTTTCAGCGGAAAATGGCTGTTATTATTTTATCCCTCTCTAGTGACTCTTCTGTGGAGTTCCACATCTTGGGTATTACTATCCCATACGTCACTAGCTCATGGACTCTTGCCAATTACATGAAAGAAAACATAATTTATGTAAGAACTTACCTGATAAATTAATTTCTTTCATATTGGCAAGAGTCCATGAGACCCACCGTTTTTATGGTGGTTATGATTTTTTTGTATAAAGCACAATTATTTCCAAATTCCTTTTTGATGCTTTTTACTCCTTTCTTTATCACCCCACTACTTAGCTATTCATTAAACTGAATTGTGGGTGTGGTGAGGGGTGTATTTATAGGCATTTTGAGGTTTGGGAAACTTTGCCCCTCCGGTAGGATTGTATATCCCATACGTCACTAGCCCATGGACCCATTAATTTATCAGGTAAGTTCTTACATAAATTATGTTTTTTGCCTCGGCTGAGGTTTTTTTTGCGAGAAAGGCTCTTCAAGCAGGGGTGCCTTCTGTTTAGGGTCCCTCCCTTATCCCTCCCTTATCATCTGTGTCCTCTAGCTTGGGCATTAATTACCAACAGTAATTGATGATGATCCGTGGACTCACTGTGTCATTAGAAAGAAAATGAAATGTATGCTTAACTGATAAATATCTTTCTTTCTTGACACGGTGAGTCCACGGCCCGCCCTGTGTTTGAGACAGTTTTTTGTTGTATAAACCTCAGGCACCTCTGCACCTTGTGTTATTTCCTTTCTCTCCTTTTCCTTTGGTTGAACTGGGGGTTGTGGGAAGGGAAGTTATACTTAACAGCTTTGCTGTGGTGCTCTTTGCCTCCTCCTGCTGACCAGGAGTGATATTCCCAACAGTAATTGATGATGATCCGTGGATTCACCGTGTCAAGAAAGAAAGAAATTTATCAGGTAAGCATAAATTTCCAGTTTTTTTTCCTTTCATGATTCAGACACAGCATTCAATTGTAAACAACTTTCTATTTTACTTCTATTATCTAATGTGAACATTCTCTTGGTATCCTTTGTTGAAAATCATATCTAGATAGGCTTTGGAGCTAGATACTGATTGGTGGCTGAATTTGTATGCCCATTTACATTGGCTTACGAACGTGTTCAGCTAGCTCCCAGTAGTGCTTTGCTGCTTCTTCAATAAAATATATCAAGAGAATTAAGGAAAATTGATAACAGAAGTAAAATGGAAAGTTGTTTAAAAATGTATTATCTTTCTGAATCATAAAAGAAAAATGTGGGGTTTCATATCCCTTTAATGCTTCAAATACATTGCTCGAGCTAATATAGATGGCAGAGATCTTATTAGATGCCATTGTGTGAGAAATCCTGTTGTTTTTTTTTATAACACAACATAATTGATTCTTATGCACACATAATGCAGTTATACTATACACATTACATTTATGTCCAGCAGTCCCTGAAAATAAATGTATACATATAGAGAGAGAGTGTCACACATAGGTGGTTAGTTGTCAACCCTTTTGCGCATGTGCAGGATTAGTACTGTGGAATTATTGATGCGTTGGTATGGACGAGTTGTCCGGAATTAGCTACTACAGAGAACCCAGGTTGCCCACCATGAATGGTCTATGCAAATTAGAGCCATGGTGGGTTTGGAAAAAGGCTGTTTTTGGAGAGAAAATTGCAGCGAAACAACACAATAGGGAAAAGGGAAGGTATTTAAGCAAATTAACTGTTTCTATTGACCTGGGGAATTATGTTAATTTTC
The DNA here is from genome assembly GCF_027579735.1 of Bombina bombina. NCBI lineage: Eukaryota > Metazoa > Chordata > Amphibia > Anura > Bombinatoridae > Bombina > Bombina bombina. Next base: position 684,871,177 of record NC_069502.1, on the reverse strand, counting down.
CTTTTCACTTCCCTACTCTAAGTTATATACCCATGTTTGTAGGTCTGTGGTTAAAGCGTGCTTCACTTTCACAAGAATAAATTTGTCTCCAAAAAGTGCTGAAAGCCGTGAGCAGCCACCATCTTCCTCATTCGGATTATAACCAATGATGCAAATATACATTTAAAAATACAGTTGCACTCATATAAACACTATCTGATAACAAGTTTTCATATAAATTTGAATTAAAAAAGTATAAGGGTTAAAAGGTGTTTGAATGAAAAGGACTATTAATTTAAATTTAGATGAATACCTGAAAACAATAAAAATAATTTTAAGTCAATATTAATACTTAATAATGTTTTTATTGTGTTTTTACTGTAAATATTTTACATTTCAATGTTTTTTGCATAGAGTAGAAACTGTTCTTTGTATTTTTAAATCTATATTACTATTTATATGTATATCTGTATATACCTATAAATATATATTCATGTTTATTTTTATCCTCACATCAAGCCTCCCATTCCTGATCCCAACAACATGAGGGATTTCGTTAGTTACCCAACATCAGGTAATGAAAGATTGCACTGCACTATGAAGAGAACTGAAGACGATCCAGAGGTTGGAGGTCCATGCTATACTCTTTACTTAGAATATTTGGGTGGACTGGTGCCTGTATTAAAAGGACGGCGGATCAGCAAGCTTCGACCTGAATTTGTTATTATGGATCCCAAAACAGATGGAAAAACAGGTGCTGACCGTTTCTGTTGATCTATTTTCTATATGTGTTTTTTAACTTTATATGCACCAGAATGTTTGTGTGGTGAGTGACTGATTTTCATGGGTTGCTGCTGTTGGTCTCATCTTTCCATTAAAGGTATAGTCTAGTCAAAATTAAACTTTTATGATTCAGATAGTGCATGCAATTTTAAGCAACTTTCTAATTTACTCCTATTATCAATTTTTCGTTGTTCTCTTGGTATCTTTATTTGAAAAAGCAAGAATGTAAGCATAGGAGCCGGCCCATTTTTGGTTCAGCACCTGGGTAGCGCTTTATGATTGATGTCTAAATGTAGCAACCAATCATCAAGCACTACCCAGGTGCTGAACCAAAAATGGGCCGGCTCCTAAGCTTAAATTCAAATAAAGATAACAAGAGAATGACGAAAACTTGATAACAGGAGTAAATTAGAAAGTTGCTTAAAATTGCATGCTCTAACACTGAATCATAAAAGTTTAATTCTGACTAAACTATCCCTTAAATGGTTCAGTATTTTTAAGAATACAAACATAAGGGTGAAACCATTAAAATATTTCTTGATGGTTAACGTTATCTTTCTTTATTGTTTGTTTTACATATTTATTTTTCTCCAACATAGGTGTGTCCGGTCCACGGCGTCATCCTTACTTGTGGGATATTCTCTTCCCCAACAGGAAATGGCAAAGAGCCCAGCAAAGCTGGTCACATGATCCCTCCTAGGCTCCGCCTTCCCCAGTCATTCTCTTTGCCGTTGTACATGCAACATCTCCACGGAGATGGCTTAGAGTTTTTTGGTCATTCCAGAGAAACTATGTAAAATGGACAAGTTCCTAGAGGTCCCGGGGCCCCCCGAAGCTTTTCCTATACCCAAGCGGGTGGCGGACATTGTAAATAAAGAATGGGAAAGGCCCGGTATACCTTTCGTCCCTCCCCCCATATTTAAAAAATTGTTTCCTATGGTCGACCCCAGAAAGGACTTATGGCAGACAGTCCCCAAGGTCGAGGGAGCGGTTTCTACTTTAAACAAACGCACCACTATACCCATAGAAGATAGTTGTGCTTTCAAAGATCCTATGGATAAAAAATTAGAAGGTTTGCTTAAAAAGATGTTTGTTCAGCAAGGTTACCTTCTACAACCAATTTCATGCATTGTCCCTGTCACTACAGCCGCGTGTTTCTGGTTCGATGAGCTAGTAAAGGCGATCGATAGTGATTCTCCTCCTTATGAGGAGATTATGGACAGAATCCGTGCTCTCAAATTGGCCAATTCTTTCACCCTAGACGCCACTTTGCAATTGGCTAGGTTAGCGGCGAAAAATTCTGGTTTTGCTATTGTGGCGCGCAGAGCGCTTTGGTTAAAATCTTGGTCAGCGGATGCGTCTTCCAAGAACAAATTACTTAACATTCCTTTCAAGGGGAAAACGCTGTTTGGCCCTGACTTGAAAGAGATTATCTCTGATATCACTGGGGGCAAGGGCCACACCCTTCCTCAGGATAGGTCTTTCAAGGCCAAAAATAAACCTAATTTTCGTCCCTTTCGCAGAAACGGACCAGCCCCAAGTGCTACGTCCTCTAAGCAAGAGGGTAATACTTCTCAAGCCAAGCCAGCCTGGAGACCAATGCAAGGCTGGAACAAAGGAAAGCAGGCCAAGAAACCTGCCACTGCTACCAAGACAGCATGAGATGTTGGCCCCCGATCCGGGACCGGATCTGGTGGGGGGCAGACTCTCTCTCTTCGCTCAGGCTTGGGCAAGAGATGTTCTGGATCCTTGGGCACTAGAAATAGTCTCCCAAGGTTATCTTCTGGAATTCAAGGGGTTTCCCCCAAGGGGGAGGTTCCACAGGTCTCAATTGTCTTCAGACCACATAAAAAAACAGGCATTCTTACATTGTGTAGAAGACCTGTTAAAAATGGGAGTGATTCATCCTGTTCCATTAGGAGAACAAGGGATGGGGTTCTACTCCAATCTGTTCGTAGTTCCCAAAAAAGAGGGAACATTCAGACCAATCTTAGATCTCAAGATCCTAAACAAGTTTCTCAAGGTTCCATCGTTCAAAATGGAAACCATTCGAACAATTCTTCCTTCCATCCAGGAAGGTCAATTCATGACCACGGTGGATTTAAAGGATGCGTATCTACATATTCCTATCCACAAGGAACATCATCGGTTCCTAAGGTTCGCATTCCTGGACAAGCATTACCAGTTTGTGGCACTTCCGTTCGGATTAGCCACTGCTCCAAGGATTTTCACAAAGGTACTAGGGTCCCTTCTAGCGGTGCTAAGACCAAGGGGCATTGCAGTAGTACCTTACTTGGACGACATTCTGATTCAAGCGTCGTCCCTTCCTCAAGCAAAGGCTCACACGGACATTGTCCTGGCCTTTCTCAGATCTCACGGGTGGAAAGTGAACATAGAAAAAAGTTCTCTATCTCCGTCAACAAGGGTTCCCTTCTTGGGAACAATAATAGACTCCTTAGAAATGAGGATTTTTCTGACAGAGGCCAGAAAATCAAAACTTCTAAACTCTTGTCAAATACTTCATTCTGTTCCTCTTCCTTCCATAGCGCAGTGCATGGAAGTAATAGGTTTGATGGTAGCGGCAATGGACATAGTTCCTTTTGCGCGAATTCATCTAAGACCATTACAACTGTGCATGCTCAGTCAGTGGAATGGGGACTATACAGACTTGTCTCCGACAATACAAGTAAATCAGAGGACCAGAGATTCACTCCGTTGGTGGCTGTCCCTGGACAACCTGTCACAGGGGATGAGCTTCCGCAGACCAGAGTGGGTCATTGTCACGACCGACGCCAGTCTGGTGGGCTGGGGCGCGGTCTGGGGACCCCTGAAAGCTCAGGGCCTTTGGTCTCGGGAAGAATCTCTTCTACCGATAAATATTCTGGAACTGAGAGCGATACTCAATGCTCTCAAGGCTTGGCCTCAGCTAGCAAAGGCCAAGTTCATACGGTTTCAATCAGACAACATGACGACTGTTGCGTACATCAACCATCAGGGGGGAACAAGGAGTTCCCTGGCGATGGAAGAAGTGACCAAAATCATTCAATGGGCGGAGACTCACTCCTGCCACTTGTCTGCAATCCACATCCCAGGAGTGGAAAATTGGGAAGCGGATTTTCTGAGTCGTCAGCCATTTCATCCGGGGGAGTGGGAACTCCATCCGGAAATCTTTGCCCAAATTACTCAATTGTGGGGCATTCCAGACATGGATCTGATGGCCTCTCGTCAGAACTTCAAGGTTCCTTGCTACGGGTCCAGATCCAGGGATCCCAAGGCGACTCTAGTAGATGCACTAGTAGCACCTTGGACCTTCAAACTAGCTTATGTATTCCCGCCGTTTCCTCTCATCCCCAGGCTGGTAGCCAGGATCAATCAGGAGAGAGCATCGGTGATCTTGATAGCTCCTGCGTGGCCACGCAGGACTTGGTATGCAGACCTGGTGAATATGTCATCGGCTCCACCATGGAAGCTACCTTTGAGACGAGACCTTCTTGTTCAAGGTCCGTTCGAACATCCGAATCTGGTCTCACTCCAACTGACTGCTTGGAGATTGAACGCTTGATCTTATCAAAGCGAGGGTTCTCGGATTCTGTCATTGATACTCTTGTTCAGGCCAGAAAGCCTGTAACTAGAAAAATTTACCACAAAATATGGAAAAAATATATCTGTTGGTGTGAATCTAAAGGATTCCCTTGGGACAAGGTGAAAATTCCTAAGATTCTATCCTTTCTTCAAGAAGGTTTGGAGAAAGGATTATCTGCTAGTTCCTTGAAGGGACAGATTTCTGCCTTGTCTGTGTTACTTCACAAAAAGCTGGCAGCTGTGCCAGATGTTCAAGCCTTTGTTCAGGCTCTGGTTAGAATCAAGCCTGTTTACAAACCTTTGACTCCTCCTTGGAGTCTCAATTTAGTTCTTTCAGTTCTTCAGGGGGTTCCGTTTGAACCCTTACATTCCGTTGATATTAAGTTATTATCTTGGAAAGTTTTGTTTTTGGTTGCAATTTCTTCTGCTAGAAGAGTTTCAGAATTATCTGCTCTGCAGTGTTCTCCTCCTTATCTGGTGTTCCATGCAGATAAGGTGGTTTTACGTACTAAACCTGGTTTTCTTCCGAAAGTTGTTTCTAACAAAAACATTAACCAGGAGATAGTCGTGCCTTCTTTGTGTCCGAATCCAGTTTCAAAGAAGGAACGTTTGTTGCACAATTTGGATGTTGTTCGTGCTCTAAAATTCTATTTAGATGCTACAAAGGATTTTAGACAAACATCTTCCTTGTTTGTTGTTTATTCTGGTAAAAGGAGAGGTCAAAAAGCAACTTCTACCTCTCTCTCTTTTTGGATTAAAAGCATCATCAGATTGGCTTATGAGACTGCCGGACGGCAGCCTCCTGAAAGAATCACAGCTCATTCCACTAGGGCTGTGGCTTCCACATGGGCCTTCAAGAACGAGGCTTCTGTTGATCAGATATGTAAGGCAGCGACTTGGTCTTCACTGCACACTTTTACTAAATTTTACAAGTTTGATACTTTTGCTTCTTCTGAGGCTATTTTTGGGAGAAAGGTTTTGCAAGCCGTGGTGCCTTCCATCTAGGTGACCTGATTTGCTCCCTCCCTTCATCCGTGTCCTAAAGCTTTGGTATTGGTTCCCACAAGTAAGGATGACGCCGTGGACCGGACACACCTATGTTGGAGAAAACAGAATTTATGTTTACCTGATAAATTACTTTCTCCAACGGTGTGTCCGGTCCACGGCCCGCCCTGGTTTTTTAATCAGGTCTGATAATTTATTTTCTTTAACTACAGTCACCACGGTATCATATGGTTTCTCCTATGCAAATATTCCTCCTTTACGTCGGTCGAATGACTGGGGAAGGCGGAGCCTAGGAGGGATCATGTGACCAGCTTTGCTGGGCTCTTTGCCATTTCCTGTTGGGGAAGAGAATATCCCACAAGTAAGGATGACGCCGTGGACCGGACACACCGTTGGAGAAAGTAATTTATCAGGTAAACATAAATTCTGTTTTCGTGTTGCTTTAAAAATCACCCCCACCCCCCCGTGTTTGATAGCTTTTTTGCTACCTTCATATAATCGCATTCCCATCAAAAAATGGTAACCTTCGCAAAGCATTCAGATATTAGAGCACAGGTTGCAAGCATCTAATCATTCTTTATCATAATAAACACATTTTTGTGTTTGCTTAGTTTTTTTATACGTGTTTATATGAAAACACAATTTGTATGGCTTCAGCATTCATGAACAAAAGCTACTCTACAAGGTCTTAACATTACATGGAAAAATTAATATCATTATCTTGCAGACGTGACTACATCATCAAAAATTCATAGGCTATCTAGGCTGTTAAGACTAAGGAAACTGGCTAGATGAGTCATCAGTAAATCTGTCTGTTTTTGCAGACGCACTATTGTGAGACCATAAGATCTAGTGAAAGGGATAATGGTAGGAAATGGGAAAAGGCAGCCGTAAGTAACAACTCAAGGGTGACATTAAGTAAACAAAATAGATTTATGGTGGATGCACAAATGTAAGGGATATTATGCAAATATTGGCCAGAGCCAAATGTGTAGGAGGATAATGTAAAGGACAAAGAAAAACATAATTTGTGGGGGGGGGGGGGGAGAGAATGAAATAGCGCAGTTAGTAAGATAACATCTACAAGTGACCCAGGGACAAATGGAACATTTATAATGGACACAACATAAATAGGGTAAGTAGCACTCTTAATTAATCAATCAAAATATACAGGTGCATCCTAGAATGGTAAATGTGTAACAACGTGAAAAAGGGAGTAGAAACCTAAAATACAGGTTACTAAAAGTCTAGGCAAAAAAGAGCACAACTGTATGCAATAAAAGAGGAGACAAAAGGCGAATTCTTGAAATACAAATTAGTTTAATAAAACTACGCTATATGAATTCATACATCCAAACATACAAGTCACATACATACAGGGGATATCAAGGATGCATAAAAATGACAGATGGGCTGTGAAGGAGACTGGTGCACCAGTATACAAAAATAGGCAAATGTTCATCACATTAATGCATGTATAGATTGCATATATTTGTAATCCAAAAGTGTAGTGCGTGTCCCCAGAGATACACGGACCAGGTGAATACAGTCTTAAACCCTTCGTGTCTAAATGCAAGTAATAGCGTGAGGTCGTCAGGAGTCGAAGGGAGCTTAACCTCGCCGCGTCTTTTTCACAGGCATATATATAGTGCAGATAAATAACAGTTCATTTGAATACCTGTCTTTTTCACGCGGTTGCTCTACCCTTAACCGTAGCTCCTGAGACGCTGAATCTTCTGGATTAGACAAGGGGTAGACCACAGTCAGGCAAAAGGTCCTCTGAACGAGTGCTGCAAACCGACGAGTCTTAGAGCTCGTTTCACTCCTTTCAATACAGCAGCATGGAGCTTCTTCCGGGTGCTGACGTCACGTCAGTAGCTGTGCTGATTTATAGGAATTTGGCCGCAAAGGGAATTGTTGCCATTAGCAGAGAGATCTGTCACTCAAGACGGCTTTGATACTTATCACAACACTTTACTTTCTTGTAGATCAGAACAGCAAGGGGTTATTTACAGGGATACATTTGTGATTAAACACTCATACATTCATACTTCCATTCGATACATTAGAAAAGTTTGTTATTCATCTAATCTATTATTTTACTGATATATGTATGTATGTTTGGGTTGCATGATAGGGATTATATTTTTTAGTATTACAATTACAGGGCATATATATAAAATCAACTCTTTTATTAATTGCTCCACAAAAGGAGTTATATATTTACTTTATTGCTCCTGTAAAAGTTTTTACGTTGGTAAAACTTTTAGAGAACTTCGTTCTCGAATTTCTGAACACAGGGACGATATTAAAGACTGCAATATTGACAGCCCTGTGGCAAGGCACTACGCGCAATTTCATGAATCAAAAACTGATGATTTGTATTTCATTGGAATTGAATCTGTAAAACTTAGCATGCGTGGCGGGGATATTGATAATATCCTACTACGCAAAGAAACAAAATGGATATACAAACTCAACACCTTAGCACCTCATGGCCTCAATGAAAAATTAGAGTTCGCTTCATTTTTAGGTTAATCCTCAGCGGATGTATGCACATATCTCTGTGTGTAATTATATGGTCTATGGTAGTATCAAAATTATAAATTGAATATAATGGCGTAATTGTAATACTAAAAAATATAATCCCTATCATGCAACCCAAACATACATACATATATCAGTAAAATAATAGATTAGATGAATAACAAACTTTTCTAATGTATCGAATGGAAGTATGAATGTATGAGTGTTTAATCACAAATGTATCCCTGTAAATAACCCCTTGCTGTTCTGATCTACAAGAAAGTAAAGTGTTGCGATAAGTATCAAAGCCGTCTTGAGTGACAGATCTCTCTGCTAATGGCAACAATTCCCTTTGCGGCCAAATTCCTATAAATCAGCACAGCTACTGACGTGACGTCAGCACCCGGAAGAAGCTCCATGCTGCTGTATTGAAAGGAGTGAAACGAGCTCTAAGACTCGTCGGTTTGCAGCACTCGTTCAGGGGACCTTTTGCCTGACTGTGGTCTACCCCTTGTCTAATCCAGAAGATTCAGCGTCTCAGGAGCTACGGTTAAGGGTAGAGCAACCGCGTGAAAAAGACAGGTATTCAAATGAACTGTTATTTATCTGCACTATATATATGCCTGTGAAAAAGACGCGGCGAGGTTAAGCTCCCCTCGACTCCTGACGACCTCACGCTATTACTTGCATTTAGACACGAAGGGTTTAAGACTGTATTCACCTGGTCCGTGTATCTCTGGGGACACGCACTACACTTTTGGATTACAAATATATGCAATCTATACATGCATTAATGTGATGAACATTTGCCTATTTTTGTATACTGGTGCACCAGTCTCCTTCACGGCCCATCTGTCATTTTTATGCATCCTTGATATCCCCTGTATGTATGTGACTTGTATGTTTGGATGTATGAATTCATACAGCGTAGTTTTATTAAACTAATTTGTATTTCAAGAATTCGCCTTTTGTCTCCTCTTTTATTGCATACAGTTGTGCTCTTTTTTGCCTAGACTTTTAGTAACCTGTATTTTAGGTTTCTACTCCCTTTTTCACGTTGTTACACATTTATAATGGACAACTTTGATAAAAAGGAAAATGCCACATGGGCTTAACAAAATTAAATATGAACACAATAAAAAAGAGAAAAAGTAAAATAATTTTGAAATTATTCACAAAATACAATATGAGTAACTTCAAAGAAAAACATTTCAGGTATGAGATCATTGTAGAACATCAGGCAGATAATTTCGACCCCCCAAAGCATTTACGTGAAGTAATAAACATACAATATGTCAAAACTATCATTAAGCCTAGCCTATCTAGTCTAATACATAGTTGCCTGATCATAATTGGTTTACCTCTCAATGAGGAAATCGAAAAAAAGTAGGAAAGTAATGAGGAGACTCGACCACAAATCCCTTCCAAACATATAATGATTTAAGAGATTATCCCTCAGTGCTTCTAGACCCATGAGACGTTAGAGCCTCCCATGGTTCCCATATTATCCAGAATAAGGCAATCTTTTGAGAGACTATATTCTGCCATAGCTTTGATATAATTAATATATTCTAGCACACCCCTCCATCGTTGGCAACCTCTTCACAGATAATAGGACAGCACTAGAAGACATTGTTTGGCTTTGGTGTTCTTTTTAGTCCCTAAGTGAATAAGTGCAGTACTAGGATGCAGTATATCTGGGAGTCCTATATGCTCACATAGTTCTGCTGCTTTTGTCCAAAGAAGCCTAATAATAGGGCAGGCCCACCAGTTACTTGCAAGTTCTCCATAACAGTGGGGAGTGGTCAGGAAAGTTTTTTGTGTAATTTAGAAGGGACCATATGCCACCGGGTTAACGCAACTATGACAGACAGACAATGGTTTATGAAGTTGGGTGCCAGTGTTCCTTGTCATTTCTTTTTATACAAAGTGTTCCACATTGGGCAACATCTATACATGATTTGGCAAAAACAAAGTGTTGTTACCTGATGTAGTTTTCAAACGATTTACCTTTGCAATATACTTCAGGAGTCTAGTGCAATAACTTGATATGGTACTTGGGTTTAAACCAAATTCACCCACATTGAATAATATTGCTTTAAAGGAACACTAAACCCATTTTTTTTCTTTCATGATTCAGATAGAGCAGCAATTTTAAGCAACTTTCTAATTTACGCATATTATACATTTTTCTTCGTTCTCTAGTTATCTTTATTTGAAAAAGAAGGCATTTAAGCTTAGGAGACAGCTACATTTTGTTTCAGGACCATGGACAGCACTTGTTTGTTGGTGCTGTCCAATCAGCAAGGACAACCCAGGTTGTGAACCAAAAATGGGCCGGCTTCTAAACTTACATTCTTGCTTTTCAAATGAAGATAGCAAGAGAATGAAGAAAAAATAATAATAGGAGTAAATTAGAAAGTTGTTTTATATTGGATGCTCTATCTGAATCATGAAAGAAAAAATGGGTTTCCATTTAAGCACTTACATTCTTCATATTAACTTTGTTGAAATTATGTGTCTAATTTACTTTTGATAGCTGATTTGTTGTGTTTTTTGTGCTAGATGAAATCTATGGAAATGGATTAATTTCCTCTGTGATCGACAGCTGCAATTGCTCAGATTCCAGCGATATTGAACTTAGTGATGACTGGGCAGCCAAGAAGTCTCCAAAGATTACAAGAGCTAGCAAATCTCCAAAACTTCCCAGGTCATTTGTTATTCTCCTTTTTTTGCTCTCTATTTTTGTTTATAAGTAAAGCATATATATATATATAAAATAAAGTAGGGTTTCCTGGAAAAGTCACTCACTAAAGGTAATGCAAAACCCTGGTGCATAAACAAGTATAGCCAATATAAGTATGAAAGTCACTAGAGTATGGCTGCCAATTTTCAAACAGTGTCCACAAAAGGTGAGCAGTTAGGCAGAAAACCTAAAAACATAAAGCAGTCCTGTATCCTGCACACTCTTACCCCACTCAGGCCGAACTCTCCAACACTCACTAGACCGCTAAAGCTGGAACCGTGCCATCCAGGAATCCAAGTATAATACGTGAACCACAGCTCCGGTGTGGAATTATACACTCAGTGAACCTTGGCTCCTTGCGGTTACTTCCAATGCCGGTCTCCATATCCGAGCTTGGTATGTGACGTCACCGGTCAGGTGGGGGGGGGGGGGAGGAGAGTTAAGCTCCAATCCGCTCTCGCTACTTGCTCTGTAGGTTATCTACTCCATACGACATCTGACATAGGCAGCACTCATTGTAGTAGGCTACTAAATGCACCAGGTGAGGTAAATGAGATCCCAGAGAAAGGACTCCTTTTAGTCCAATAGCAAATAAATCAAAAAAGAAGAAGGTCGGATCTCTCTTCAAGTGATAAAACAAAACAGCTTTATTAATACATGGTAAAATTCCAGAGCCACCAGCACAAAAACACAGGGAACAGCTGGTCTAACTAGTTTCGGCGTCTTGCCGTAATCATAGACCTGCTGGGTACTTGGAAAGTGCAGTCTTAAAAGTACACACCAAAGTGCATAAAAGCATCCAAGAAGTAAAGGGACGACCAATTGTTTCAGGCATAGGCTCACTTTTTGAGCCTTTGTCTGAATGGTTGGATGCCATTCTCCAACCAATTGTATTTTCACTACCCAGTCATATCAAAGACACTACACACATATTCCAACTTATCCAGGATGTCACTTGGTCAGCTGACAGTAACTGGCTTACTATAGATGTGGTATCGCTATATTCTAGCATACCACATGACTGGCATCACAGCAGTCAAATATTTTTTGGAATCTTGTTGCAATATGGATAAACAAACCATGGAATATGTGATAAGAGTGACTATCTTTTTGCTAAAACACAATTATTTCTTTTTTGAGGGGGCTTACTATTTGCAGAGACAAGGAACAGCCATGCGGGCAAAGTTTGCCCCCTCATATGCAAATATTTTTATGTGGTAGCTTGAAGTTAACTTTGTCTATGCAGATAGCAATCCCTATATTCCCTGCATTCAATTCTATAAACGGTTTATAGATGATTTGCTTATACTGTAGTATGGTCCTCTGGTGAAACAACTGCCAAGATGTTCATTAATTATCTTAATGAGAGTAATAATGGGGTGAATTTCACCCATGAATGGCAAAAATCAGAAACCAACTTTCTGGACATTACTCTTATAGGTGATCCTGTGTCTGGGAATATCATTACTAAGCTGTATCGTAAACCGATATCTGGTAATATTCTATTGCACAAGAACAGTGCACATCCTCAACATGTATACAAAGGCATTGTCAAGGGACAATTGCTACGAGCAAAGAGGATATGCAGTAGGGAAACAGACTTCCTTGAAGAAAGTCATGTCATCGGAGAGAGATTAAAAGAGAGAGGGTATCCCCCGTGAGAAATGTGTCTAGAGAAATAGCCAGAATACCAAGAACTGACACATTATTACAAAAACCCCGTACAAGTACAGACAATAGAACTCTTTTCATTAAACAATACTCGTCTGATTTTTATTATATTTGTGATATCTTGAAAAAGTATTTTCAAATCCTATATTGAGATAAATTGCTTAAATCAACTGTAGAACAAGGTTTTAAATGTGTTTATTCCAGGAATAAAACTCTAGTTAACATCCTTTCTCCTAGCCAACTACCACGTAAACAGAGAGCCACCACCTGGTTTAGTGTTAATGGCACATATAAATGTGGAGTGTCTAGGTGAGGTGCAAGGCATGTGATTACCTCATAGAAGGAAGGAGTTTCTATTCCTGTACTACCGAGAGTAACTATGAAACCAAAGGCTGTATTAAGTGCTCTACATCATATGTAGTATATCTTGTTGAATGTATAGAACACTGTCGCCAATATATAGGTATGACTACAAGGGATGTACGCACAAGAATTAGAGAACATTTAGGTTACATCAAAAATAACAAACCCTGTACTGAGCTTTCTAGACATTTTCTCAATAGGCACAGTGGTGATGTCAGGGCATTTAAATGGTGTGCTATTGAAGCCATTGGGCGACCACCAAGAGGAGGCGATAAGAGTGCTGTTTTAGCACGTCAGGAGGCCTTCTGGATATTTAAGTTGGGCACCCAGGTCCCAAATGGCTTCAATTCTGAGTTTGACCTAATTAATCACTGGTGTTAATACACTGTGCCACTGACCACACGAGTAATGGTGCCACTATTCACCTATATACTTGTACATTTATTTTGGTACTCCTATATTTTAGGGTTAAGATTGTATAAATCTATTTGTTATAATATTTTTTTTCAGAAGAGTTCCAATATTTATCTCATGTTTGGTTGTACTATATCACACACATGATATCCTTTGACAATTACTTCCTTTATAGAATTTACTATATCTAAATAGGTATGTAAATAATAATAATCATAAAGGATAACCTATGTGTCTTCCATGTTGTAGATAGATACATATATCAGTGTATTATTATATTATACTGTGCAAGTAATCAATTTTTATTATTACTGTGTTAGTACTGTGGTACTTGATGTTCAGAATAGTACACGTGTTTGTCCATTTAAAGCAAAATAAGGTTATATATTTCGCTGATATATCTTGCTGTTATCGACTACTGACTGCTACTTGTTGTAATAATATTGGTAACACTATAATTAACTCACTTTTTATCTTTATGATTATAAATTCATGAAGGTTGTTATCTATATTCATATTTATCATCAACATTTTTCTTTTTTCTTATTAACCTATGCTATTTATATAGAATATTTTGATTCTTGATGGCACTCTAACTAATAATATAACCCATTCTGATTGCATACAATAATATGTTAATGAATATTATACCTCCTGGGCTTCCCTTCATGTAAATAGGTTTTGTTTAAATATCTCAGTAATGTTAGGGGTTAAAATGGGAGAACTCTGTAGCTCTCCTCTTAACCAATGACTGTGTAAGGGTGTATTTTTAAGACTCCACTTTTCAAGTACCCAGCAGGTCTATGATTACAGAAAGATGTTGACACTAGTTAGACCAGCTGTTCCCTGTGTTTTTGTGCTGGTGGCTCTGGAATTTTAGCATGTATTAATAAAGCTGTTTTGTTTTATCACTTGAAGAGAGATCCGACCTTCTTCTTTTTTTATATATATATATATATATATATATATATATATACAGTATATATATAAAGAACATGCTTTTACTTCCTGTGTATTTTTGTGCTGAATGTTATTGGCTTGCATGTAATCCTATCCTATGCTATGTATTTACAATGCTATCCAGGGAGCATAATCCTTATGCCTTGTCTTTACAGCTCCACTCACCATCATTGTACGTACACTTTTACTAGGGCAAGGCCATCAGCTTGTTATGATTACTTAACATTTGTCTTATCTTCATCATCTTCTATAGCACTACAAAATAAGTTGATTCTGTATAAATATAATTAAGGATATGGAATTAGATCCAGTTCTGGCACATTGTAGAATACAAAGAAAAAAAAAACCTTGACAAATTGAAGATCATAAGCCTTTTTATAATAGTTGTAGTATTTGGATGTCTAGCCTAAGTCTATTCTCACTTCCCCAAAGTGGGTAATTTGTGTTTGAACTGTTACCCCAAGATAATTAAGTACAAGCCCATGGTTGTTTATTATATGTTATAATAAAAAAGCATTTGGAAGAGATACCCATTTGTACAATTTTTTTTACATAATTTATCCATCATTCATTGATGGCTTCAAGACAACAAAATTGCTTTGAGTGGTCAACTAGGAGGTGCACATTATCTTTTTACACATAATGACATCCTTATGACTCTCTGGTTATAACAGTTGTTTTATTTTAAAATTAGAATTAACATTGAAGCAAGAAAATCACCCAAGTTGTCTCGAGCTGCTCAAGAGATTACAAGATCCCCCCGATTACCTATTAGGAAGCCTTCAATTGGTTCTCCTAGCTTAACTCGAAGAGAGTTTCCCTTAGAAGACATCACTCAGGTGAGATTCTCTCAGTATACACAGACTGTGGAGACATATAGCAAACATAAAACTAGATTACAAGTGTTGTGCTTACTGTAGCGCAAGTGCAGTATGATTTTGGTTAGGCTTCCGCTGGCATTTTCAGCCTTGCTAGCCTCACCAGTCCTTATGTTATTAAATATTATTTATTAACATAAGGATTGGTGATTCTAGCGAGGCTGAAAACGCTCCCGGGAGACCAAACAAAAACCATACCGCACTTGGGCTACTGTTAGTGCAACACTTGTAATCTAAGCGATATTTAGTAATGGAATAACTAGAGATTACATTATTGTATAAAATAATCCATGATATTTATATAAGGATATAAATGTAGTTTCTACTAATATACTTATCTCAGTCCCTCTGACCTTCACAGGGGTTAAACACATAGATTTGCAGTGTCACTAGTTTTACAGTTACAAATAAATTAGATTTTTTTTTATTAGAATGACTCTTTAAGACTGAACAGATCTATCCAATGAAAATATCTTTTCAAATCAAATCGTTTTTGTTTCTTATTGAGCCTGATCACAAGCTTGAATGTACTTCTAATACCTTATTGAATTAGCCATATCAACTAAAGTTATCAACTTAGTTTATTTATTAGCATTAATGTTTGGTTGTTTACCATCACACTATATTTTGACGGTTTGTTAAAGGGATAATATTTTTTTTCTTTAATGATTCAGATAGAGCGTTCAATGTTAAGCAACTTTGTAATTTACTCCTATTATTTTTCTTTGTTCTCTTGCTATCTTTATTTGAGAAGCAGGAATGTAAAGCTTAGGAGCCGGCCCATTTTTGGTTTAGCACCCTGAATAGCGCTTGCTTATTGGTAGCTACATTTACATCCTAAGCTTTACATTCCTGCTTTTCAAATAAGGATAGCAAGAGAATGAAGAAAAAATTATAATAGGAGTAAATTACAAACTTGCTTAAAATTGCATGCTCTAGCTGAATCATGAAAGAAAAAATGTGGGTTTAGTATCCCTTTAAATTTGTCTATTTTAAATGTATTTACTCTGTTTTTGTTTGTTCTGCAGCATAACTACCTTGCTCAAGTCACATCCAATATATGGGGAACTAAATTTAAGATTGTAGGTTTGGCAACCTTCCTGCCAGCTAATCTTGGAGCTGGTAAGTTTCAATACAACTTGAATGCTATACATAATTTGCTTTTATATTAGCTATATATGATTAATATGACTTCTTGACTTTCTCAAAAGTCAAATGTAGAAAATGTAAGAAATTAAAGATTGTGTTTAAAAAAGTTACTGTGGAATCTATATCTATTACGATCTCAGTATTCTCCCCACAACCTCTTTAGTGGGTGCACCTCCGGCTGATTTTACTAACCACCCGGCTGAAATTTTAGCCAATATTAAGCTAAAATTAGCTAATATTAAAAATGTTCAATTGTTATTGCAAAAATTAGCATTAAATAAATTTATGTTAAATTATGCAAATAATTTGTGCTTTTGATAGCAGAAAATAATATATTAGAAAATATTACACAGCCCACACCCAGCTACTCCATAATGCCACCCGGCTAGCAAAATGTTCTGTGGAGATTACTGGATCTACATGTGTGTGCGTATGTGTATATACTGGATATGTGTGTGTGTATGTGTATATATATGTATGTATGTATGTATGTGTATATATATATATATATTTATATATATATATATATATGTATCCTATAATAAAAAGGCCAAGTGTGTTTGTCCAAAGCTGTCATGCGTAGTAGGGACTGCGCGATGACAACACACCTGGCCTTCAACAAACTGACCTGGCACAGTGGCACCTGATCCGTGAATGGGGCGGGGCCTGCCGGGCATGACAGGAGCGGGCTGGCGGGGCGGGTGCGTAACAGGGCAGAGCCGGGCGGGATGGGGCAAAGCCTGGCCGTCTGCTGTGAGAGAGAGGGGGGAGATAGAGCCAAAGAGAGGGGGGGAGAGAGCCAAAGAAAGGGGGGGAGAGAGCCAAAGAGAGGGCAGGGGAGAGAACCAAAGAGAGGGGGGAGAGCGCTCAAAAGAGGGGAGGGGGGAAAGAGCCAAAGAGAGGGGGTAGAGAGTGCCAAAGAGAGGGGGGAGAGAGAGCAAAAGAGAGGTGGGAGAGAGAGGTAAAAGAGGGGGAGAGAGAGATTAAATGAGGGGGGAGAGAGAGCAAAAGAGAGGGGGAGAGAGAGCAAAAGAGAGGTGGGAGAGAGAGCAAAATAGAGGTGGGAGAGAGAGCAAAAGAGAGGTGGGTGAGAGAGAGCCAAAGAGAGGGAGGGGGGAGAGAGCCAACGAGACGGATGAGAGAGAGCCAAAGAGAGAGATGAGAGAGAGCCAAAAAGAGGGATGAGAGAGAGCCAAAAAGAGGGATGAGAGAGAGCCAAAGAGAGGGGGGGGGGATAGCAAAAGAGAGGGGGGAGAGAGAGCAAAAGAGAGAGGAAGAGAGAGCAAAAGAGAGAGGGAGAGAGAAAGCGAAATAGAGGGAGGGAGAGAGAGAGAGAGAGCAAAAGAGAGGGAGGGGAGAGAGAGCAAAAGAAAGGGGGAGAGATAGAGACTGCAAAAGAGAGGGGGAGAGAGCAAAAGAGAGGGGGGAGAGAGAGCAAAAGATGGGGAGAGAGAGCAAAAGAGAGGGGGGAGAGCAAGAGAGAGAGGGAGAGAGGGGAGAGAGAGAGCAAAAGAGAGGGGGAAGAGAGAGCAAAAGAGAGAGGAGAGAGAGAGATCAAAAGAGAGGGGGGAGAGAGATCAAAAGAGAGGGGGGGAGAGAGAGCAAAAGAGAGGGGGGAGAGAGAGAGCGCAAAAGAGAGGGGGAGAGAGAGAGCGCAAAAGAGAGGGGGAGAGAGAGAGCGCAAAAGAGAGGGGGAGAGAGAGGGCAAAAGAGAGGGGGAGAGAGAGTGCAAAAGAGAGGGGGAGAGAGAGCAAAAGAGAGGAGGGAGAGAGAAAGCAAAATAGAGGGGGGAGAGAGAGAGCAAAAGAGTGGGGGGAGAGAGAGAGCAAAAGAGAGGGGGGAGAGAGAGAACAAAAGAGAGGGGGGGAAGAGACAGCAAGAGAGGTGGGAGAGAGAGAGCAAAAGAGAGGGTGGAGAGAGAGAGAGCAAAAGAGCGGGGGGATAGAGAGCAAAAGAGAGGGGGGAGAGAGAGCAAAAGAGAGGGGGGGAGAGAGAGAGAGAGCAAAAGAGAGGGTGGAGAGAAAGAGCAAAAGAGAGGGTGGAGAGAGAGAGAGAGCGAACAAAGAGAGGGTAGAGAGAGAGCAAAAGAGCGGGGGGAGAGAGAGAGCAAAAGAGAGGGGGGAGAGAGAGAGCAAAAGAGAGGAGGGAGAGAGCGAGCAAAAGAGAGGGGGGAGAGCAAAAGAGAGGGTGGAGAGAAAGAGCAAAAGAGAGGGTAGAGAGAGAGAGAGCAAAATAGAGGATGGAGGGAGCAAAAGAAAGGGGGAGAAAGAGAGCAAAAGACAGTGGGAGAGAGTGCTAAAGAGAGGGGATAGAGAGAGAGCAAGGGGTGGGACCTCTGTACTGCAAAAAATGGCCCGTGTAAACGGGCTTTAGGACTAGTGTGTATATATATATATATATATATATATATATATATATATATATATATACACATACACATGGATAGTACAATATTAAAAAGTATTTGCTCTTTTTTTTATTCTGTAAGTTTTTATAGTGGTTTATGTTATTTAAAAAGTGTAATTGAGAAATACAATATAGTTTAAATCATTCTTATAGGACTATTGTAGTGTCTTCTTTTTCATAAGGCAACTGAATTTCCAGTCTCTTTTAGATTAAAGGAAACTTATGTTTACAGGAATGGCCTTCTTCTAAGGTTTCCTTTAAAATGTGTGGTGTTTTGCTTTTATTGGCTTTTGGAAATCTTGAAATCTCATTTTTTTTATTGTCTCTGGCTTGCATAGTTTGTAGCCTGTTTTATAAATCATTTTCTGGTGACATCCACAAATATATGCCACCTTCTAGCTCTTTATCAAGGGGGAATTATACACAAAATTAAGTATTCTAATAAATTACCTAATAATGCTTTAATGTTTTTATAGAGTTATATCTCCTTTATTGGTTTTAGTAAGAATTGCTCTTGCTCTGTTTGCAACAAGCTCACTTCCATTCACCACCCATTCCCTTAACCTTTCTTGCTCTCCCAAAATCTTGTCATTCTCCTTCAGACACAGCCTCCCCTGCTGCACATGGGGGTTTCCACTTCAGCCACACCCCTAGATCTTAAAACCGGCAACAAGATAGTGTATATATTTTACTTTCCTTTCATTGCACCTTTCAAAAAATACAACAAATCTCTTCCCTCACATTTTCTTCATTCGAAACCCACGTGATTCACTTATTCTCTCCCCTCTCAAAATTGTTGTCGGTATATATTGCCCCTGGCTTCTCAACTCAATTTCTTGATCATTTTGCGTCCTGGCTACCTTATTTCCTCTCCTCAGACATCCCTGCCCTCAATCTTAGGGACTGCAACCTCCCTGTTGACAATCCTACTGCCTCTGGAACAACAAAACTTCTCTAGCTCATTTTCCCTCTTAACTTAGACCTTTTTCTCTACTCTTATCTCTACGCTTTCTTCAAACCAAAAACATCTGTTCTCCACTTTTGATACCCTTCTTTGCCCACCCCACCTCCTATTACCACTTCTCTCTCAGCTCAAGATTTTGCCAGCCACATCAACAACAAAACAGAAATTAAATCATCTTTCAACATACTACCAGTCTCCAACCCCTTCAGTCATTCGCAAACATCCAAAATCCGCAAAGCCAAAAAATCTGTTTTTTGGACCCTGTTACTGAGGAGTAAATTTCCTTCCTTATATTTTCCTCTCATTTTACTAGCTGTGTCCTTAATCCCATCTCTTCACAGCTACTGCCCTCCCTCTCTCCTACTCTTATTCAATCTTCACACATATTTTCAATGTTTTCCTCAGTACTGGTATATTTCCCTCATTCCTCAAGCATGCACTAGTCACACCTATTCCCAAAAGACTTTCACTCGATCCAACATCTCCATCCAACTGCCACCCTATTTCTCTACTTCTTCTTGCCCCACAACTTTTGGAAAGGCTTAACTCCCTCCTTGATCCATTGCAATCTGAATTTCGCCCCAACACTCCACTGAAACAGCAATCATTAAGGTTACTAATGACATAATTACAACAAAATTGAAAGATCACTTCTCTCTATTAAACATTCTCGATCTGTGTGCAGCCTTTGATATTGTTGACCACCCTCTCATGCTCCAAACATTCCAATCTGTTGGCATCTGGGACACCTCTTGTGATTCTCCTCCTACCTGTCTAACCGTACCTTTAGTGTAGACTTCTCTGGAGCAACCTCTGCCCCTTTACCACTTTCTGTTGGGGTACCACAAGGCTCTGTCCTTGGTCCCCTTCTCTTCTCAATTCATACGCTATCCTTAGGTTCCTTAATAAAGTTGCATGGGTTTTATTATAATTGTTATGCTAATATTACCAAAAGCTAAATCTCTGCACCAAACTTATCCCCTTCCTTGCTAACTTCTGTCACTAACTGCCTTTCTGAATATTTCATACTGGATGTCCTCGCACTACCTTTAGCTAAATATCTCCAAAACTGAGCTCCTTATTTGCCCTCCTCCTTCTAAAATCTCTACTGATTTACAACAATGCCGCTCTTGGCAGGGCCCTCTACCTTTTTGACTCTCATAAATGCTACCTTGCATTTTAGACCTATTTTTACATCTATAACTATTAACTTATCTGGCTTAAGTATCATCTTTATATAAATATATATATACTGTATATATATATATATGTCTGTGTATAGTAACTTGTTTTTAATTACTGTGTCTATAAGCAAATGCCCAATATCAATATGACTAAGTGTCCAGTTATTATTTATTTAATTTTAGTTCTCCCTTCTCCATATTGCTTACATACTAGACTCTTTTAGTACTTATTACTGTTTTTACCGCCCTTAATAACTGATTTGTAACTTGTGAAATGCTCATGACTTGGACGGTTAGACTTGACTACTGATTGGATGTTATATACAAACCTTCTTCTTAACAGTAACCCGTATATGCCAAACTGTCCTAACACTCTTGTGCCATGAAGTCTCACTCAGTACAGGTAGCCCTCAGTTTACGCCGGGTTTAGGTTCCAAAAGGAATGGTTGTAAATCGAAACTGTTGTAAATTGAAACCCAGTTTATAATGTAAGTCAATGGGAAGTGAGAGAGTTAGGTTCCAAACCCCTCTCAAAATTGTCATAAGTAACACCTAATACATTATTTTTAAAGCTTTGAAATAAAGACTTAAAATGCTAAACAGCATTATAAACCTAATAAAATAATCACACAACACAGAATATATAATTAAACTAAGTTAAATGAACAAAAAATTTTGCTAAACAGCATTATAAATCTAATAAAATAATCACACAACACAGACTTCACTTGCATTTTTCTGCAAACAGTTCTTTCTATGCATTCCAATCTGGACTGATTTATAGACAGGAGCATCTTGTTCCTTTGAAATCTGCTCGATAGCTCAGGTCTGGTTAAACTGATTAATTTCAGCTTGCTTGGCTTTGCTGCAACACAAGCGGACAGCTCCACCTACTGGCTATTTTAAGAAATGCACTGCTTCTCAATGCTTTTCAATAGCAGTCACATGACTGGAAAAAAAAGGTTGTTATTCTGAAACGGTGTAAATTGAACCGTTGTAAAACGAGGGCCACCTGTATTTGGGATATAGATCATTTGGTGATCTTGAGAGCAGATGTCTCATCATATATTTAAAGTGAATGTAAAGTTGACCGTACTCGCTCCCGTCATAGGATAGAATTATAAAAATTAGGCAGACTTTCATTCATCAAATTTGAACTATTTATTGATATTCTCAGACTTTTACCTTTTAATGCTCCAACAATAAGCACCGTTCCTCCGCCCGCCATATTGCTTAATTGATTGACAGATGACGAATCTGCCATCCACTAATTGTTGTTTCGCCCAAGGGCGTGACATTTGTGCAAAGGGGCTAATCAACGAATAGTGGATTGTAGATTCCTCAGAGCATTAAAAGGTAAAAATCTGAAAATATCAATAAATAGTACAAATTTGATGAATGAAATTCTGCCTAATTTTTTTAATTCTATCCTATGACGTGAGCGAGTACGGTCAACTTTACATTCACTTTAAGTGTAATAACCCTAATACTCCCTTCTAATTTGTGGTTACTTCCCTGTTCCTAGATAGTATGCATCTACGCTATAGGCTGAAATAATTTGCTCTTATTTGGTCCAAGAGTGGCCTTAAACAAATTCTACACTTCCCTTCTTCCAGTCCTGTATGTGGCAGGGTCCAAAAGTGGCCCTTATATATCATTGGGAGGATTTTTACTCTAAAAAGAGATTCTAAATATTTGGGTCTCAAATGTATATAGAATATTCTTGTATGTATGTATCAATGACCAGGGATAGGCACGGACCAAGGCTGTGGCGGACATTTTTCAAAGTACAGACGTTAGTGAAGAACACCAAGGTACATTTCAAATTAAAAACATAAAAAAACCACTCTCTTTACAGAGAGGGTAGTGGATACATGGTGGAATAGCTATCCAGCAGAAGTGGTAGAGACAGTAAAGTAGTTTAAACATGCATGGGATTGGCATAACGTTATGCTAGATAAAAGATAAGGCCAGGAACTAATGAAAGTATTCAGAAAATTGGGCAGACTAGATGGGCCGAATGGTTCCTATCTGCCGGCATATTCTATGTTTTTATAAGTCAGGAGAGCAACACTTTGCTGTCAAATGGGCTGCACGTTGGATGCCCCTGGTCAAGTTTAAAATAACATTTATAAAAAGATTGCTTGTGGTATTACCTTTTATTTTATTTTTGTTATATTGAGAGTCTGCATAATTGATGCATGAACATCATGGTTGGTTACTTACTTGGTTACGTAAGGTTCGTCAGGTATGCAGGGGTCTACACACAGACACCTGCACCACACTGCCGCACAGATCAAGGAATTGGGACGGGTCACGACTCACGGTTAGTTGACTGCAGACAGCTTGCTTCTTCCCTCACTTTCCCGCTACTAAGCGTGGAGCCGCTTGGGTCAAATCTCAATAAAAGAAAATTAAAATAAAACAATTAAAAAGTTCAATGCATGCACATATTTTGCATGTATTTTCCCCACCCTAGGAAAAATGGCAGTTTAGAGGTGGGGGAATACATTACCAGCATTAAATCGGCAGTAAACCTAAAAAATAATGTTATATAATTCTGCACATAGTGCAGAATTATATAACATTATCTTAGCGCAAACATTATACATTAAAGTATTGCAACCATATTTTATGATAAAGTCTAGTTTTTCAGACCGCCGCTCCTTGCTCTGCTGAGCGGGTCTGTTTTTTTCTTAAGGGGACATAAAGCAAGTTGGGATAGAGGCAAAATAATAAAATATGTACTTTAATTACTTTACCTGCAAATTTATACTGCAGTGCCTCGCCATTAACTCTTTCTTTTTAGTTTCTGAATTGTAAAGCTCTAACTCCCCCCACACAATTCCTTTTATGGCTGTATCTATGTTTATTGTTCTTTTTGTAAAATGCAAAAGTGAATAGGGATTATCTGCTGGAGCATGCCTAGAAGCTGTGAACTCAGTTGAAATACAATGCCTGTGTCTAAACATTGATAAGAGGGGTGGAGTTGGCTGCTCCAGGCAGCTTAGCTATGTAATTCATTTTGCTTATTTTTGAAAATTATTTTAAAATACTTGCCAGCAATTTTTAAACAATTGTTTATGCAAACTATTTTAAATTAATTAGCCCTTTTAGGATATGCACAGATCTCAACCTGTTTTATGGCACTTTAAGCACATCTGAGCAGCTGTCTACTCACAACCGGCCCGATCGAGCGGGAGCGAGCTACATTGAGTTTTAAGCAAGATCGGACCGGCTGTGAGGAGACAGCTGCCCAGATGCGCTTAAGAAAAAAAACAGACCCGCTTAGCAGAGCAAGGAGCAACGGTCTGAAAAACTAGACTTTATCATAAAATATGGCTGCAATACTTTAATGTATAATGTTTGCGCTAAGATAATGTTATATAATTCTGCACTATGTGCAGAATTATATAACATTATTTTTTAGGTGTACTGCCCCTTTAATAAGTTGCTGCAATGTTTTTCATTTCTTGTATTTACTTTTTTGTGCTACTTTTTTGCCTTTTTTGCTTCTCAGCAATAAGACATTGTTGACTTTTGCTTTGATATTTTCGCGGGGTAAAGTGTTTTTGTTCCTTTTATCTATGCTTCTGCAAACTGTCCCCTTATTTCAGTTCTTTTGACAGACTTGCATTTTTGTCAATCAGTGCTCACTTCAGGGTAACTTCACGTGCATGAGCTCAATGTTATCTATATGAAACACATGAACTAATGCCCTCTAGTGGTCAAAATGCATTTAGATTAGAGGCCTCAAGGTCTAAGAAATTAGCATATGAACCTCCTAGAATTAGCTTTCAACTAAGAATACCAAGAGAACAAAGCAACATTGCTGATAAAAGTAAATTGGAAAGTTGTTTAAAATTACATTCCCTATTTAAATCATAAACTTTTTTTTGGACTTGACTGTCCCTTTAACAAGTGGCAGAAATTATGAAAGTTTCATCTCCCTATTGGTGAAATGCAAAGTTTTACCCCTTGAGGACTAGAGCTTGTGATATTTGCGGGGGCAAACTTTTCAGCACCACTCACTGTGTCAATTTCACAGTAAAAAGGGCCTTTTTTTAAACAATTTTATTGCAAACTTACTGAAGAAACTATTGTGGCGCCAAATAGCACCAGAGTAGTTTAAAATTGAAAGTTTTACTTCTTTGTATTTATCCTTGGAGAGTATTTGGCTTGACCTTATTAAAATTCTAGTTCTAAGACTTATTTTCCTTTCTTTGGATTGGTTCTTGATATTGACAGTTCTCCCTTTGATCATTCTGTTTCTCATATAATTGTTTCCAGTTCCCATGTTTCTTAGGCCACTAATTGTATCTTTTACATCAAAATGTGGCTTATGTATTCTAGCACTTTTTGATTGGTAAGAGTTTTGGGTCCTTCCCTTCAGCTTACTCATAGACCATGAGTAAGCACCACTAGAGGGCGTGAAACGCGTTAGAAGTGTTTGATTTTGTGGTCACCCTGCCATGTTGTACTTTTATTTTTTAAGTGCTTCCAATAAATTTAGATTTTTAATATTTTTACTGCTCACTTGAGTGCCGTGTCTCCATTGTGGTTGGAAATTTTTGTGGTTTGATCTACCACTTCTCTGGCACTCCAGGATGACTTTTGACCTTCTTTGGTCATTGACCTTTTATCATTGCACCTTACACTTCCAGAGTCAGCATCCAGCCGTCATCTGGAGCTGCGGCTTGTGGTATGTAGTTATCCTTTATCCTTCACTTCCTGCTTTCTTTGTATGTTAGGGGAATTTATTTCTAATGTAGCCATTTCCAGGATCACCATGGGCTAAGTTTGCTTTGTATAAACTTGTCATTCTTTTGATTATTTCCATGAACCAATTTCAGTCAGCCACTATAATTTCTGTTTGGGTAATTTGTTTCTGATAGGCTTTCTCTGTAATACATTTGTTTATCTAGTCAGATACATCTACAGCAATTTGTTGTGCTTATACTAATGGCTATTGAATATTGACTTTGTTTATATCTTTTGGGACATTTATGCTTGAAGGCAAAGCCACATTTATACCTAAATTAATAATCTAGGGTATTTCTGGTAGGTAAGTGCTTTTTAATTTTCCTCAGGTTATGAAGACTGTGCATTTGGGGCATCATACAGAGCAATTATTTATTCTTGAACAGGATCTTTCCAAATGCTGGAAATCTCTGATGTCCTATTTTACAAGAACAGTTCCTGAACATTAATAATGGCATCCTAAGGTGGAAATAAACTTTGCTCGGATATATTTGGAAATTAGATTTACAATAAGAGGGGCTATATAGGTGAGCGGAAGAGTCAAGAAAAATTCTAGAACAACCAACCAGCATATGAATTGTGTCTTCTTTTGAATATGAGGAAATCAATTAATCATACATATAAATTATATATTTTGATTATGCCAACAAAACTAAACCTCTGTCATTAATATTGTATTTGTATAGATCAGCACATATCTAAGTATATATGCTTCAAAGGGACATGTCATGATTAGCTCTTATGTTGATATTTGCATACCCAAATGGAGATATGAAGTTTACAGGAACATTAGTGATAATATTTATTTTTTAAGTAGTACATACTATCATTAAATAACCCAGGAGGTTTTAGTAAATAGATTTATAGATGTACTAATTATAAATAAATGTTAATTAAATATATATCAATTTGTTGGATTAACTTTACAATATTAGAAAAAATATGACCACAGCCATCAAGGAATTTGACATCAGAAGACTCATAGGGGCCCGTACGGTGCTTGTAGGCCCGTGTTTTCTAAAGACCGCTGCTCCATAACCCTGTCTGCCAGCTCTGAGCAGGCGGACAGGAATCGCCAGAAATCAACCCGATCGAGTACAATCGGGTTGATTGACACCTCCTGGCCGCGAGTCAGCAGGGGGCGGCGTTGCACCAGCAGCTAACAAGAGCAATGTTAAATGCGGAGAGCGTATTGCTCTCTGCATTCAGCGAGGTCTTGCGGACCTGATCCGCACTGTCGGATCAGGTCCGCAAGACCGATGATAAATAGGGGCCATAGTGTTTGATTATAGTGGAGGGTTTTATTAAATGAATGCTTTATTTGCCTTGCTTATTACTTTGAGACCATCCATCTGATGAAATAAAATGTTGATATCCTTGTCCTTTTACATCGTTCCCTTAAAGGTGTATGAAAGCCTAAAAAATATTTATTGATTCACACAGAGCATATCAATAAAAAAAAAGTAGTTTCCTTCTGTTATCAAATTTGCTTTGTTCATATGGGATTCTTTGTTGAAAAGATGCCTAGGTAGGTGTCTGGAGCACTACATGGCAGGGAATAGTGTATAGTATTCTATAAACTAGCAAAACTGCTGCCATATAAAGTTCCGGACATTTGCGCACTTCTGAGCTTACATCCCTGCTTTTCAACAAAAGATACTAAATGAACAAAGAAAATTTTAAATAAATTAGAAAGTTGTTTAAAATTGTATGCTCTGATTTATAAATATAAAGATTTTGGGTTTCATGTCCTTTAACCCCTTTGGGCCAAATGTATGTAGTTACTACTTTACCCAGTGTATTGTGTGGACTTAGAACCTACATCCAACAATGTGGCGTGTGCTTTGATCCCTGATGTCAGCTTTGACAGCGGAGTCGGCAGCCGGGGCAGAAGGCATTTGCCTTCATATGTTAGGGGAGTACTGATGCGGCAAAAGGGCTTATGAGAGGGGGGCCAACACATGATCGCTTGGAAGGGGATCCTTACACTACAGAAAAAACATTTATTAATAAATAAAAGTAAAAAAAAATTGATGTAAACTGGGTACTGGCAGACAGATGGCAGTAACTAAGATGGCGGTGAACATTGGTATGAGGGTTTGAGAACTGTATGGGGGGAACAGGGAGGTGGGAGGGTAAAAGTGATCCCTCCACTGCCAAGTACCTATGATGGTGGTAAACAGTTGGGGGGAGTTGGAGGGAGGTGGAAGATGTCAGATGGGAAGGTAACACCTACACTACAATAATATTACCCTTGCCAGCTAACTAATTAACCCCTTCACTGCCGGGAATTTTAAAGAAGTGTGGTGCGCAACTGCAATTAGAGGCCTTCTTATTACCAAAAAAACAATGGCAAAGCCATGCATGTCTGCTATTTCTGAACAAAGGTGACCCAACAGAGGCTTTTACAACTATTTATTTTATGACTGCACATGCGGTATGTAAATTATTTCAGTGAGAAACCCAAAGTTTGTAAAAAGTTAACAATTTATTTTTTTTATATGATTGCATTTGGCAGCAAAATGGTGGCATGAAATATACCAAAATGGGCCTAGATTTATACATTGGGTTTTCTACTTAAAAGAATATTATTATTTTTTGATAGGCAAATAAAAAAAAAACAAGTCTCAATATCTGTTTAAATGGAGTGATAGCAAAAATGCTAAAAATTCTCCTGTATTTTGGGTACGTTTATCTCTGAAATACCAGGATACAGTGGTTAATCTTTAGGATATTATCAGGGTGTGAGTTATTTATAATTTAGTATGAATTGGTATACATGGGTTGTAAACACATAATGAAACTTCATTTTTTTATTTTATTTTTATTTTTTACTTTGTGAATTTAAAACAAATGTTTGTATTCCCCTTCTCTGTTGCAGTTATTTATAAAACAAGTTTGCTGCATCTGCAGCCGAGACAAATGACCATCTATCTTCCAGAAGTGCGAAAAATATCAATGGACTATATTAATTTACCAGTATTTAACACAAATGTTTTCAGTGAAGATGAGGATGATTTACCAGGTATAGGTATTTGTAATATACCTATATTTATCCATTGTGGTATTGTCTGCATGCCTTGTTTTTATTTATTTTAATATGTGCTTATACTTCTGATATGACTGGAATAAACCCATAACAACACAGTTCATGTTTGTAATACCTTTAATGATTCTTCACATCATTAGTATCTGTTTGGTAAGTATTAACAGATTACACAACACTGGACATTTGAATATTAAAGGGCCACTAAACCCCAAATTTTTATTTCATGATTCAGATAGAGAATACAATTTTAAACAACATTCCAATTTACTTCTATTATCTAATTTGCTGCAATCTTTAGATATCCTTTGTTAAAGAAATAACAATGCACATTGGTGAGCCAATCAGATGAGGCATCTATGTGCAGCCACCAGTCAGAAGCTACTGAGCCTATCTAGATATGCTTTTCAGGAAATAATATCAAGAGAATGAAGCAAATTAGATAATAGAAGTAAATTAGAAAGTTGTTAAAAATGGTATTCTCTATCTGAATCATGAAAGAAAAAACTTGGGTTTAATGTCCCTTAAAACTGAACTCTGCTGGATTGTGTCATGTTTTAAATATCTATAGTCATTGTTGTTATTAGGTTTGAATTGTTCAGTACCAAATAATAATTGTAATGGCTGGCATATCTGTTATTTTACCACAGTAACAGAGAGGTCAGAAAATCTGAAATCTGACATTTAAATAGATATAAAACCAAAAAATGTGGGAGTTTAGCTGAAATATAAAGAGCAGCGTCTGGCAACGCACATTAAAATTATTACAAAAATGCAGTGAGAGATACATGTGCTTTTTCCAAGGAACAACGTGGCAGTTTGTGATATTAATAAGTGTAGCATTGTCTGGGGCACCTGAACAATTGCACTGTTCTGAGTAATGAATTAGCCATGTGGGTTATAATATTATAAAATAGACTGATAGAGGAACTGGAGTGTGTGCAGGTAATGCATTAGCATGCGGATTATAATATTATAAAATGAACTGATAGATGTACTGGAGTGTGTGCAGACTGCCTGTGACTTATCCCAAGAGGGATAAATGGAGTTTTAATCAAATTGAATTTGTTGTCAGTGTAACTTAAAAATTAACATATATACTGAAAAATACAAACAAATGGCTAGTATATTTACTTTATCCCATTCCTACGTTTTATTTCATGTATAGTTTTAAAACATAATGTTGTGTATGCCTAACAATGATTGTTTTTTGTTTTTTTAACATTTAGTTACTGGAACATCTGGGACAGCTGAGAACAATCCCCCTTGCACTGTGAATATCCCGATTGCTCCCATTCATAGCTCTGCCCAAGCAATGTCTCCTACACAAAGTATAGGCTTAGTTCAATCTTTGCTAGCCAATCAGAATGTACAGCTGGATGTCTTAGCTAATCAAATGGTAGCTGCAGCACCAGCAGATCATCCTGGAGAAAGTGTTGTTCAGTACCAAGCCCCAAACCGTTATTCCAACCCAGGGCAAGTCATATTTGGTGGAGTTGAAATGGGAAGGCTCCTGCAGCTTCCGCAACCCCCTCTGCAAATACCACATCCACCTCAAGGTGCCGTACAGTTGTCAATAGTTGATCGTAGCGAGAGGGACTATGAACATTCTCAGAAGCCAAAACCTTTACGTCCAGTCCCTCAGTTTGCAGAAGGAGATGCTGTTGTCTTCACAACTGTTCAAGAAATGCAGATAAATAAACTCAATCCTCCTCCTCCATATCCAGGAACCATACCAGCCCCTCCAACCTCAGCAGCACCTCCGCCTCCTATCCCACAGCCTCCTATGGATCTCTGTCTAAAAAAGGGAGACTTTTCACTGTTTTCAAATGGGCACTATCAGACTCCTCTGGGATACGAGCGGATAACAACATTTGACAGCAGTGGCAATGTAGAAGAAGTGTGTAGGCCAAGAACTCGTGTACGTCGCAGCCAAAACACTTATACTCTTCCAGGCCCAGGTAGCTCTGCCACCTTAAGAGTTTCTGCCACTGAAAAGAAAATTAAACAACCTTGCACCAGTGCAACACTGAACAGGCTGACGGTTCCTCGTTATTCCATCCCACCTGGTGATCCACCACCGTACCCTGAGATAGCTGCTCAGCTTGCTCAAGGGAGGAGTTTGACACAGAGAATAGATAGCAGCCTTATCCATGCTACACTGAGACGAAATAGCCGTGAAGCTACCCTAAAAATGGCTCAGATGGCAGACAACCAGAGAGCTACACTTCAACATCCACCCAAATTAAAGAGCAATGTAGGCACTGCTCAATATCCACAAAGGACACCCCCTGTATTGTACACTTGCAGTCAATGCAGTAGTAGCACTGGTGTAATGAGCAGCACTATAAGTAATAACAGCGGCAATATGAGCACTAATACAGTTGGTGCTGGAAATCTTCGACCTGATTTATCCACAATGAATGGTCCACAACAAAGTACTGTAATTGTACACTCTACCAGTGCAACTCCTTTAGCATCTCAGTCCTCATATAACTTACTGAGTCCAGCTGAAAGCAATAGAGACAGAACAGATTATATCAACTCTGCTTTTACAGAGGATGAATCTGTTTCCCAGCATTGCCAAGTGGAAAAGCCAATGAGGCATATGCACCTAGCTGAAGCAGGACTAACTATAAAACGTCCCCCACCATACCATTGGGACCCTATTGTACGTGAAGATGTATGGGTCCCTCAAGAAAGAACTACTCATAACACATTGCCTCTTCCCCAAAGACCCCCTCCTCTGATTATTGGTCAAACTCAGCATTTAAATATATCACGTGTGCCATTTATTTCCCAAAAACCTCCAACCAGCCCTGTTGGAACATTCCAACCAAGTTATGGTGTTAGTATTCCCTATCCAGGGGCATATAATGTCCCTCCACCTCTCCAACAAGTCCAGCATCCTTGCTCCCCAAAGGAAGCTTTAGCCCCAACACAGTTTGTACAGCAGGAGCCAACCATAGTAATACAACCAGCATATCCACCCAACTTGCCTTGTTGCCCTTTACCACCAATGTATCCTGGGAATAGCAACTGTAATGGTCTACAGCTTCCTGCAATAGCATTACATCCATGGAACTCTTATAATGCGTGTCCACCTTTGCAAAATCCCCAGGTCACTTTACCACCCAAAACTCATTTGGTGCCAGAGAAAACTGTGCTTTCCCCCCCTCAGCCGGAACCCCAAAGTAATGTGGGTACAGAGGTTATGGTTGAAACTGCTGATAACTTCCAAGAAGTTCTGTCATTAACAGAGAGCCCTGTACCCCAGAGAAATGATAAATTTGCAAAGAAGAACCGCAAACGATTAGATAGCAGAGCTGAGGAAGGGAATGTTCAGGCCATCACAGAGGGCAAGGTAAAAAAGGAGACTAGAACTTTGGGTGATTTTAATTCCCTTATTGCTAGCCCTAGATTGGGAAGAGAAAAAAAGAAGGTCAAGAATCAAAAAGACCAGCTAAAGTCCAAAAAGCTGAACAAAACAAATGAATTTCAGGATAGCTCAGAGAGTGAGCCTGAGCTCTTCATCAGTGGAGATGAGTTGATGAATCAGAGCCAGAGCAATAAGAAGGGATGGAAAACAAAAAGAAATCTTAGGACAGCAAGTGATTTAGATGAATTCAAATGTCGGAAAGCTAATGAGAAAGATGACGGAAGATTGGGAAGCCAAGGTTTTGTCTATGTTATGGCCAACAAACAGCCTCTTTGGAATGAGGCAACGCAAGTCTATCAGTTGGACTTTGGAGGTCGTGTGACTCAGGAATCTGCAAAGAATTTTCAGATTGAGCTTGAAGGAAGACAGGTATGACATGCTTTAATTTTTAGCTATCTTGCCTTTATGAATATGTTTAGAAAAAATAGAGTATAGTATTAGTCTTGGGAAACACAGGGTAGTTAAAAGAGGCAGTACATTGACAGCTGACTAAAATAAATATATTTTAAGATCTAGAGCCTTAGAAACATTAAAGAGTCTCCCTTGGGGAAAAATATGCACTGTTTATAATAAGTACTGTTTACTTTATAAAGAACTTGTTAGATAAAATGCTATAAGTCCCGT
Source organism: Bombina bombina (assembly GCF_027579735.1). Lineage (NCBI taxonomy): Eukaryota > Metazoa > Chordata > Amphibia > Anura > Bombinatoridae > Bombina > Bombina bombina. Next base: position 684,838,697 of record NC_069502.1, on the reverse strand, counting down.
TGCTACCAGCTTTCTGAATATGTTCCAACTCTATTAATATATTACATTTAAGTTGATTTTGTCAGTAAACATTTTTAATTGTTTTGCATGAACTTTAGGAAAAGTGGTAATGAGCCAAACGTTCAATTTCCAAAATGTATCATATCTCCAGATTCTTCCGAAACAGTTTCCTTCATGAAAAAAATGGTAGACACTTATAATCTTCTTTGTTCTCTGACAGCTGTGCTCTCATCAAGGATCATACATTTATATCAGCATGGGCATGAAAAATAATTATATCAAATCACTTTTAGATGGTATCTTAAAGGGACAGAAAAAGTCAAAAGTGAGATATAGCATACAGTTTTAAATAACTTTCTATTTTGCTTCTATTATCTAGTTTGCTTTGATCCTTTGATGTCCTTTGTTGAAAAGCATAACTAGGTAGAATTTTGTCATTGGAATCATGATAGAAACGTTTTTCGGTCTCATGTCCCTTTAATCTTAAAAGAATAACTTCTTTGTCTTGCACAAAAGATTGTTTTTTAGAGGCTGTATTGTTGAAGGAACCTATTTTCAATCTTGGCGGTTTTGTTCTGACGTAGCAAAGATCTTAAAATGTATTTCCCAAGTTATATTAACAATATTTGAACAATTGGTTGAAGTATCTCTGTGGCAATCCCTTTTACACAAACCTAGTAACTTGAATAAATATATTAATTTATTGCCACTGTATCGACTGCGTTTGACATAAATTGAAGAGTTATGTTACTTCTAAAACTCATGTGTCACCTAAATTTTGATTACAATAAAATGTGTGTCTGAAATAGCAGTAGATTAATTGAATGGTCATATCACTTGCCATAACATTTGGGAACACTATTAAAAAAGTATTTAAATATTGTAATGAGTTGATCCAAACATTATTTATCACAGAGACATTTTTTTTTAAAATCTTTGCTAAATCTTTATGTGATAGTGAAACAATTTGACAAATTGTTCTCCTTAGCTGTTCTCCCTGTATTGTTACTTTTAATATGGTTAAAAATCAAAATTCTATTTTTATTTAATGTGCCCTCTGCTTTCTTGAGTATAGAGATTGTTAAGATAACAAGGGTATTAATAGTCCTGAAAGCTGAAGTTCCTTAAAGGGCCATAATACCCAAATGTATAAACACTTGAAAGTGATGCAGCATAGCTGTAAAAAGCTGACTAGAAAATATCTCCTGAACATCTCTATGTAAAAAAGAAAGATATTTTACCTCAAAAGTTCCTCAGTAGCCACCTCCCATTGTAAAGGATTTCTAAGCAGCATTTTAGTGTGTCTGTCCTGGGACTGCTGAAAGGATGAGCCTCGTGAACTCTCATATTATTTCACCAATCAGGTAAAGGAAGCTTACTATGAAATCTCATGAGAGTTAAGTCAAATCTCATGAGATCACAGTAAGAGTTCATGACCTCAGCACTGCTGATGCTGATTGGCTGCTGTTCATTTCTTCATTTTTTTTTATTTTTACCTGCAGCTGGGACCAGCTGAGTATAACTTTTTACACAGAACTTACTCTGCTGAGCTGAGGAAATTGTGAGGTAAAATATCTTCTTTTTTACATAGAGATGCTCAGGTGATATTTTCCTGTCAGCTTTTTACAGTTATACTGCATCAATCTCAAGTGATTTAGCATATGAGTATTATGTCTCTTTAATCTAATGGAATAGAGTTTACTATGTTAAATATATGTGGAACTGTTACTTTGTTTTTAAATAGGGTTGAATGTGCCCTTATTGTGTTTAAATTGATTTATCATACCTTTAAGGGGATAGGAAAGTCAATATTAAACATGCATGATTCAGATAGAGTGTGTAATTTTACTACACTTTTATATTCACTTCTATTTTCAAATGTACTTTATCTTTGTATCCTTTATTTAAAAAACACAATGCACAAACCATATACTACTGAAAGCTAATTGGTGGCTACACATATGTCTCTTGTCATTGGCTCAACCAATGTGTTAAAGGGACATGAAACACAATTTTTTTATTTCATTAATCAGATAGAGAATACAATTGGAAGGTTTTTTTGGTTTTTTTTAAATTGCATGCCATAATACTAATATGCTAAATCACTTGAAAGTGATGCAGCATAACTGTAAAAAGCTGACAGGAAAATATCACCTGAGCATCTCTATGTAAATAAGGAAGATATTTTACCTCACAATCTCCTCAGCTCACCAGAGTAAGTTCTGTGTAAAAAGTTATACTTCAGATTCTTTCCAGCTGCAGGTAAAAAAGAAATAAAAAAGGAAGAAATGAACAGCAGCCAATCGGCATCAGCAGTGCTGAGATCATGAACTCTTTTACTGTGATCTCATGAGATTTCACTTAACTCTCATGAGATTTCATAGTAAACTTCTTTAAACTGAATAGGGAAATAAAATGAGTGTGCATGAGGCTCACTCCCTTCCCGGTCCCGGGACAGACATACTGATTTGCTACTTAAAGTCTTTTACAATGGGGTGTGAATACTTAGGACATTTTGAGGTAAAATATAAATCTTTTTTACAAAGAGATATTCAGGTGATATTTTCTAGTCAGCTGTTTACAGCTATGTTGCATCACTTTCAAGTGTTTAAACCTTTGGGTATCATGGTTTTGTCTATGTTATGGCCAACAAACAGCCTCTTTGGAATGAGGCAACGCAAGTCTATCAGTTGGACTTTGGAGGTCGTGTGACTCAGGAATCTGCAAAGAATTTTCAGATTGAGCTTGAAGGAAGACAGGTATGACATGCTTTAATTTTTAGCTATCTTGCCTTTATGAATATGTTTAGAAAAAATAGAGTATAGTATTAGTCTTGGGAAACACAGGGTAGTTAAAAGAGGCAGTACATTGACAGCTGACTAAAATAAATATATTTTAAGATCTAGAGCCTTAGAAACATTAAAGAGTCTCCCTTGGGGAAAAATATGCACTGTTTATAATAAGTACTGTTTACTTTATAAAGAACTTGTTAGATAAAATGCTATAAGTCCCGTTGCTACCAGCTTTCTGAATATGTTCCAACTCTATTAATATATTACATTTAAGTTGATTTTGTCAGTAAACATTTTTAATTGTTTTGCATGAACTTTAGGAAAAGTGGTAATGAGCCAAACGTTCAATTTCCAAAATGTATCATATCTCCAGATTCTTCCGAAACAGTTTCCTTCATGAAAAAAATGGTAGACACTTATAATCTTCTTTGTTCTCTGACAGCTGTGCTCTCATCAAGGATCATACATTTATATCAGCATGGGCATGAAAAATAATTATATCAAATCACTTTTAGATGGTATCTTAAAGGGACAGAAAAAGTCAAAAGTGAGATATAGCATACAGTTTTAAATAACTTTCTATTTTGCTTCTATTATCTAGTTTGCTTTGATCCTTTGATGTCCTTTGTTGAAAAGCATAACTAGGTAGACTTTTGTCATTGGAATCATGATAGAAACGTTTTTCGGTCTCATGTCCCTTTAATCTTAAAAGAATAACTTCTTTGTCTTGCACAAAAGATTGTTTTTTAGAGGCTGTATTGTTGAAGGAACCTATTTTCAATCTTGGCGGTTTTGTTCTGACGTAGCAAAGATCTTAAAATGTATTTCCCAAGTTATATTAACAATATTTGAACAATTGGTTGAAGTATCTCTGTGGCAATCCCTTTTACACAAACCTAGTAACTTGAATAAATATATTAATTTATTGCCACTGTATCGACTGCGTTTGACATAAATTGAAGAGTTATGTTACTTCTAAAACTCATGTGTCACCTAAATTTTGATTACAATAAAATGTGTGTCTGAAATAGCAGTAGATTAATTGAATGGTCATATCACTTGCCATAACATTTGGGAACACTATTAAAAAAGTATTTAAATATTGTAATGAGTTGATCCAAACATTATTTATCACAGAGACATTTTTTTTTAAAATCTTTGCTAAATCTTTATGTGATAGTGAAACAATTTGACAAATTGTTCTCCTTAGCTGTTCTCCCTGTATTGTTACTTTTAATATGGTTAAAAATCAAAATTCTATTTTTATTTAATGTGCCCTCTGCTTTCTTGAGTATAGAGATTGTTAAGATAACAAGGGTATTAATAGTCCTGAAAGCTGAAGTTCCTTAAAGGGCCATAATACCCAAATGTATAAACACTTGAAAGTGATGCAGCATAGCTGTAAAAAGCTGACTAGAAAATATCTCCTGAACATCTCTATGTAAAAAAGAAAGATATTTTACCTCAAAAGTTCCTCAGTAGCCACCTCCCATTGTAAAGGATTTCTAAGCAGCATTTTAGTGTGTCTGTCCTGGGACTGCTGAAAGGATGAGCCTCGTGAACTCTCATATTATTTCACCAATCAGGTAAAGGAAGCTTACTATGAAATCTCATGAGAGTTAAGTCAAATCTCATGAGATCACAGTAAGAGTTCATGACCTCAGCACTGCTGATGCTGATTGGCTGCTGTTCATTTCTTCATTTTTTTTTATTTTTACCTGCAGCTGGGACCAGCTGAGTATAACTTTTTACACAGAACTTACTCTGCTGAGCTGAGGAAATTGTGAGGTAAAATATCTTCTTTTTTACATAGAGATGCTCAGGTGATATTTTCCTGTCAGCTTTTTACAGTTATACTGCATCAATCTCAAGTGATTTAGCATATGAGTATTATGTCTCTTTAATCTAATGGAATAGAGTTTACTATGTTAAATATATGTGGAACTGTTACTTTGTTTTTAAATAGGGTTGAATGTGCCCTTATTGTGTTTAAATTGATTTATCATACCTTTAAGGGGATAGGAAAGTCAATATTAAACATGCATGATTCAGATAGAGTGTGTAATTTTACTACACTTTTATATTCACTTCTATTTTCAAATGTACTTTATCTTTGTATCCTTTATTTAAAAAACACAATGCACAAACCATATACTACTGAAAGCTAATTGGTGGCTACACATATGTCTCTTGTCATTGGCTCAACCAATGTGTTAAAGGGACATGAAACACAATTTTTTTATTTCATTAATCAGATAGAGAATACAATTGGAAGGTTTTTTTGGTTTTTTTTAAATTGCATGCCATAATACTAATATGCTAAATCACTTGAAAGTGATGCAGCATAACTGTAAAAAGCTGACAGGAAAATATCACCTGAGCATCTCTATGTAAATAAGGAAGATATTTTACCTCACAATCTCCTCAGCTCACCAGAGTAAGTTCTGTGTAAAAAGTTATACTTCAGATTCTTTCCAGCTGCAGGTAAAAAAGAAATAAAAAAGGAAGAAATGAACAGCAGCCAATCGGCATCAGCAGTGCTGAGATCATGAACTCTTTTACTGTGATCTCATGAGATTTCACTTAACTCTCATGAGATTTCATAGTAAACTTCTTTAAACTGAATAGGGAAATAAAATGAGTGTGCATGAGGCTCACTCCCTTCCCGGTCCCGGGACAGACATACTGATTTGCTACTTAAAGTCTTTTACAATGGGGTGTGAATACTTAGGACATTTTGAGGTAAAATATAAATCTTTTTTACAAAGAGATATTCAGGTGATATTTTCTAGTCAGCTGTTTACAGCTATGTTGCATCACTTTCAAGTGTTTAAACCTTTGGGTATCATGGCCCTTTACGCTAGCTCCCAGTTGTGTATTGCTATTCACAAGCAATAATGCAATAACGAAATGCTCTAACATTTTCTTTTTTTGCACACATATCCCTTTAAACTGCTTTCAGTTTACATTATTTGATAACTAATTTCCTTTCTCCCCCCCCCCCCCCCTCGTTTGCCTACAGGTAATGCAATTTGGAAGGATTGATGGCAACGCTTATATTTTGGACTTTCAATATCCCTTTTCCGCAGTTCAAGCCTTTGCAGTTGCTCTGGCGAATGTGACCCAGCGTCTCAAATAAGTTCTTCAGTTATTTAAACAGGGACATTTTAATAACGCTTAGACAAGGGCAAACGTTGCGTTTAGCGAAAAGTATTGAAGCATTTTAACTGGAAACATATCATTGCCTGTATGAGGGCACTTGGTTTATATATTATTTTTTTTATGCAATATTGCTGATGTGTGATCAGGAGCCATTTAATGTGCTGGTGGGAGTGAGTTTTTGGCATGTTTTGGTGGTTCTATTAAGTCTTGTTTGGTGCAATAGATGTTAGAATATTACATGCAAAAAAACTGCCTTATTTATACTATTATTTTTAAAAAACCATGATCTAGATGGTTGATTTTTTTTCCCCTTTATTTTTTTTATGAGTACTACATTTGCAATGAAATGATACTTTTTAATACTTGAATGCGTTAAAATTTTCATTTTCTAAAAGAGCATGGAAGGCTGTATAATAGTTTTAAATAATATAATGCATTATATGATCTTTTAATTTTTATTTTATTTTTTAACCCCAATGTGTCAAGGGATTGCAGTATTTATATTTAGTTGCCAAACAGTAGCATTATGATTAATTTATGTTTTAGATGAAGGCTGAGATGTTGAATTCTATATTTTAATAATAGGGTAAACCTTATTGTGATACTAATGTTGTTAAAATAGTTTGATGAAGCTATCTCCAACTGTATAGAATAAAAATGCCACATTGTTGCACTCAGTTACTTGATAGTAGATTTCAACATAAATGAAGCTGTTTAAATTTGGTTAAAAACCAAAACACATATATTTTGTTTTAAATTGTTCACAGTGCTTTAAACTCTGCGTTAAGAAACATACAGGCATTGTTTCCAGTACATTTCATGCATCTCAGATGCTCCATGTGTTTTCAGATAATATGCTTATTAGTGGCTAGTACAAATGATAACCAGTTTTCAAGTTTGCCTATTTATTTCCTCCCAGGGCATATTTAATGTGCCTCTATGCACAGTTGTGCAGTCATAATTTACTACCTGTGCACTTAACTATACTTGGAAAAGCACTTTCAACATCCTTTGGAAATATCCCCGTGGTCTATATTATCTTGACAAAGGTAAAGTACTTGTTAAATGTACTAGAGAATACACAGTGACATTTCAATTAAAACAAAAAAAGTTATGTGAAGAATGCCATCCTGGCTTTAATGTGCATTGAGATTGTTTCCTTAAAGCAGGGGTGTCCAAACTTTGCTCTCCAGAGGTTTTGGAACTACATTTCCCATGATGCTCAGCTAGATAAAATGCTGGCTGAGCATCATCGGAAATGTAGTTCCAAAACCTCTGGAGAGCAAAGTTTGGACACCCCTGCCTTAAAGGGACAGTGTACTGTTAAATTGGTTTCCCCTTAATGTGTTTCCAGTGGCTTGTTTATCAGCTACAGAATTTAAAATGTATGAGAAATTATTCATCTAGGTTTATTTTTGTGTATGAAATAGCTGTTTCTGCTAATTGAAACCACGGCCCAATACAATGGACTTAGCATGTAGGGAGAGCAGTCCTCATCTTATCTGTCTAATTATTTACACAAAGTCCTCCTTATCATATGTCCCACTGTTTAAACAAAGACTAATACTTAGAGAAAACAATGTAAAATGAAAACATTATAATTCCTCTCTGCCACAGCCCCACTGAGGCTGATTTAATGTAAACATTCTTGTTTACATAGTTTTTCTATAACCAATACTTAAATACTGAAATTTTCATTATAGGTGGGGATACTACCAGCAAAAGCAGATATTTAAAAGTAAAGGTAAAGAAACTATTTGTTAACAATTTAATACACTCCAGCGGGTTAAAATAGATCATTGGAAACACATTAAACAAGAGGAAAAATTACAATACACTATCCCTTTAAAATAAGTTCTGTTTCTTCCTTATGAAATCTAAAAACAAATAGACACAAGTATAACTAAGACATATTTTCAAACAAACCCATATAATTCTGCATTTTGGTTAATTTCTGTGCACTTCAAAGTATTTACTGTGCATACCTGCTTGACGTTAAACATGCACTGTTAATAGGGTCTTACTATGCATTATTTGTATGTGTGGCACAGTCCCCAGGGCAGTGGTGTGGCTTACTGAGGGGTATAACAAATGTCAATTTTAAACCATAGAAGAAGAAGAATTATTTTGCTAAATGATTCTTTGTACTGCACAGGTAAGGGATATGCATCTGCATCTGACAATTAAGCATGTGCCAAGTACTGTAATATAACATCACTGGCATTAGCAGCCACTGTCGAGTGCTGATGCGCATGATTTACCTGCACTTGTTTGGAAACAAGCACTGGAAAGGATATCACAAAATTAAATCATTTTTCTCAGAAATGTTTTTTCTGAAACTGCAAACATTTTGTAAGAAATGTTTCTATGTATAATTGAAATGCACTGTAATATGGAAAATGCACTAATGTTATTGCGGTTATATTGTCAAGGTAGGTTTGCAATATTGCATCTGCAAAAGATCAATTATTTTATATCGGTAACTATTTAGGAGAGATAGAGAATGTTGCTGAGTTTTAAGAGAGTATTCATAAAATATTCTTTTTGACTCATGGTTTATATTTCTAGGCCATGTGATCTTTTTTAAAAAAAAGAAAGTTTAAAAAACAAAATTGTGTGTATCTTTTTTCCCCACAATAGATTAAGTAAAGTACTTAATTCATTTGAGTTTTGTGAAAGTTGTTAAAAAGCTGACTGTAAAAACACATTTAATCTGTGTATCCTTTTATTTCCCACATTTGGCCCGGTCTGAAATTACACTATTCTTCTAATACAACATTGCACATATATAATTGCACATATGTCATTCTCTCCTTTACACAATTAGCGTCTGCTTACTCTCTGAAACCAATCCAAATCATGCTGCAATTTACAGGACGATTCCAAAATGTAAACTAAGTAAATGAATGTTTGTTGTTTTCCTCCTTAGGAGACTGGGACAATACAGCTAATCAGAGGCTGTACTGTCTGAGCTATAGAGATCTCTAGGGAACGCTCTCAAGATCTACCAATAGGGTGTTGATGACAAAGGTATTAAAGAATTGTCAATTCTCATTGATATAGTAATCATTATAGTGACATTGATATAGTAATCCCCATATAAGCATAACCATAGCACTCAGTAGTTTATAACTGATGTATAGTTGCTCGGACTGCAAGTGATTTTAAAAATAATGTATTACTTTTTTGTCCATTCCAGCAGAAAGAAACATGTTTCCTTATTCACCTAAAAGTAACACAACTTCGATGTACGCTCACTTCATTTTAACTTACCTTATTCTTGGTATTGTAGCACTTAGAAAGCAAATACGTTTATTTAAACAGTTGTATCCTTCAGCTATCTCGCTAAAATATTTCAATTGGTTACTAAAACTGCATATTTTTTAACTAACTAGTTATCAACATAGAACAAATATAAATAAAATTCTATTTCAGGTTAATTGCAGTATATCTAGGTCATGTAATTACATGAATTCAGCATTCTGTTCACTTATTATTTTAATTTACTCTTTGAGGAGGAGTCTACAGTTAAATTTAAGATGAACAACAGATTAAGAGAATGTGTTATAGTTAGGCTGACCATATTGCCGCTTTAAAAAGGGACACATATGAAAAATACATATGTCAGGGCTGTTTTCAGGGCTGTTTAAAGAAATGGTTTTGTATAAGAACCCTCACATATGCATTTTTCATATGTGTTCCTTCTTAAAGCGGCAATATGGTCAGCCTAGTTATAGTTGCATGCTGACAAGGGGCAAACACACACACACAGCACCAGTGGTAGACAGGTAGAACCCTCCTCAAGCAATGAGTTTTTTAGTGCAGGCAATTCTATAAAAAAGAAAGAAAGAAATGGAGTTGTTAAAACGTAAAACTATTTTAGATTTAAAAAAAAAAAAAAAAAAGAAAAACAATGAATTTAATGTTCCTTTAAGATATGATCTATACAACATTGTGTAGAACCAGAAGTACAAATTAGCATCTCCAGTTCGAATTAGTCATCTTATTGGAACCAATATAAACAACCAATAGACGTATAAGAATGTGTTATAACAATTTTTCCAATCCCCCTTTGTATAAACAGATCTGCAATGTTAGCAATATTTTAGATGGAGTTTAATTCATTAGTTGTAATGAAGATGCGCTGTAATTTACATTTTAATGTTGCTCTGAAATTCAAATATCCCACACTCCGGCCGCCCACTCCAAAAACATTTTTTTTATTATTTTTTTTGTGAGCTAACGGTTTGATCTGTTCTATCAGCGGTCTATCTACAAAAAAAAAAATGTGTGAGTGCTGTTTGGCTAGAGCGCCACAATTAGAGAAGAATTCAAACCATTGGCTGAAAAAAATGAATTACTTTTGAAGTGGGCAGCCGGAGCACGGGGTATTTGAATATCAGCGCTTTATTAAAAAGCGCATCTTCATTACAACTGATTAAACGCCATCTAAAATATCACCAACATTCCGGATCTGTTTATTCAAAGGGGAAGGTTTACCAACACTTTAAGACAACTTTTGCCTTTAGTATTCAACATAAAAATCTAAATAATTACATCATATTTTGAAATCTATAAAGTATTCTTCATGGACATACATATGTTAATTTGTTTTCTTAATCTGTTTGTTAAAATTATCTGTCATACTCGGGATGAGCATTCCTGCATTTCTTAGTTTACAGACGTTAATGGTCCAGCATTCTAAACTAGTACATTTTAGTTGTAACAGTACATGATAATACCAGTTTAGCGTGTTCATCTCCTCTCTTCCCCTCTTGAAAGAGGACCATCCTATGCATTGCTTTGATTTGTAAGCTGCTAAATTGGCGAAGGAGGCAATTGAATCACTGTTTTGTGATAGTTGCTGCTTATCTGAATTTGTTGTTTTTTTCCAAAATATTTGATCTATTTACCTTTCATTACATTTCTTATAACGTCTTATTCTTTCTGTACACATCAGATCTTTGAAGACTTCTTTAATAAAATGTAAATACTAAGTAATGTTTAAATTTAGAAGCATGAACTTGGCTAAAAAAAAAAATGCTACTAATTTTTATTCACATATATTTTAAAAAGAAATCACCACTTTGGTACTGCATCTTTCTATCATATTGTTCCCATTTCTATTTTTTCTATGAATTCTTCAGTCTTATCTGTATGTGCGCGGAAATGGATCTAAAAAATGATTCATCGTTTGGCACTGTAAAGCTGCATTGGCCATGTGCTGTAATATAACATTTAACCTTTTTACTTCTTTGTGTATATTTTTTTTAAAGAAGGTACTTTTCAAACTCATTGAAGTTTGCATTGTAAAAAAAAAAAAAAAAAAAAAAAAAAAAAATTTAAACCCTGTATTGTCTATTTTTAATGTGTGATATGTACTGTAAAAGACTGTGCAACAGGTACCTAGAAAGTATAATGTGGTTTGTCTGGACAACTAGATGTAGATAGTACATGGTCCTAAGGAACTGATTGCCCTGTTTCTTCCATGGTTATTTGAATTTGTAAAAGTTATAGCTGTTGCTTAATAAAATTTAAAAAAAACTTGCAAACTGGAAAATATTTGTCTTATGTTGTTATTTACTGTCAATTTATTCTCTTCCATTGTTTAACGTCCTGCTTCGGAAACCACAAGCAATGCAGCTGGTGATTAGTGGGGATGTATGACATCTGCTGGCAATTAGTGGGGATGTGCAACAGCTGCTGGCGATTGGTGGGGATGTGCAACAGCTGCTGATGATTGGTGGGGATGTGCAACAGCTGCTGATGATTGGTGGGGATGTGCAACAGCTGCTGGCGATTGCTAACTGGCCAGATTATCTAAAGCTGTCAAGCCTAGTGAGATTCTATAAGATGTCCCGTCAGTATTATGAGGCCCCTCAGGAATTGTTTTAAGGGTAATTGTTATGGTTGGAACTGTGTATTTCATTAAGGGGAGTTCACTAATAATATTTATGTGAAGGAGAGACTCTTACTTTACTATATACTACTCAGGAAAATAAGATGATGATTTCAATCCATGCCAGCAAGTTTTTGAGAATCAGGCCCATAGAGTTTCAGGTGAGTAGTTCAAAATTGACAAAATTGACATGCTCTAACAAATGAGAGCATATAGTTTATTTCAGACAGGGGGTGAGACTCCACGATCCATTACTACTGGCAATTACTCTTCCCTGCCACTAGGAGGAGGCAAAGATTCCCAAAAATCAAAAGCTCTATAAAACCTCTCCCACCTCACTGGCAACTCGGTCTTGTCTTTGCCTCCACTGGAGGAAGGTGAAGAATGAAGATGGGCAGTTAGATTCTTTAGTGAGCAGGGTTCTTAGATTGAGTTGAGGCCCATTTCCCTTTAGACTACAGTTTTTGCCAGAGGGGGGATGAATTTTGGAGTATAGGTAGAGGCATATTTTTCATCTATTGGGATTTACTGATGTCACAGGGACTTGTCCTTTGCCTCTTCCTGTTAGTTTGTCGATTTACTCCTATTTCAGATCATCTGCTGTTATGTTTCTGTACTGGTTTTGGCTTTCTACTTGTTTCCTCCAGTAGTAGGGTGCCTAAGGGTAAGTACTATATATTTTTTATTATTTGGCACTCTGTAAGCTTTTTAGGTTATTGTTATTTATATTTTTTATATATGTATATGATCTTGGGACCCTTATATTTTTTTAGGTAATTCCCATTTTAAATAAAACAATTTTTTATGAATTTGTAATTATGCTGTGTTGCCCGCATGCATTTTCTTTCATACAGGTGGTGAGAGTCTGTGATCCATTACTCATGGGAATTACTCTTCTCTACCACTAAAGGAGGCAAAGATACACAAACCCCAAGAGCTCTATAAAACCCCTTCCACCTTACACATACCTCAGTCTTTACTTTGCCTCCTCTGGGGGTGGTTGAAGAATTAAGATGTGCATGTGATTCTTTAGATAAAGGGGTTTTGTCTTTTATGAGGCCAGGTTCCCCTCAGAGTACAGTGTTTGTCAGAGGGATGTATTTGGGGTATGGTTTATGTTGCTTTTTTTCACCTCATGAGAAATCTTTTTTATAATCCCTTTGTAATTGGTCACAGGGACGTGTCTTCTGCCTCCCTTTATGGATACTCCTATTTATTTCATAACCTCTGCTGATTTAAGTACAAGTTTGGCTGTCTGCTAATTGATTTCTAGTGGACGAGTGTCTATTGGTAAGTATATTTTCTTTTTAAAACAATAGTAACATACTGTATATACACTAATTTAGCTATGTTATGGGCACTTTTTGATTTTATATATTTGTATGTAAATAGCCCTGGGACAGATTCACAATTTCCCTTGCTTTTGCGTGTGGCAGGTTTTTTGGCGTGCTTAGTTTTTCGCGTGTCGGGTTGCGCTCTTCGGTTTAGGGCACGTCCCTAAGTCTCTTAGAAGCTGCAGTTAATGCTGAAGTGGTGCCTCCTGCCATGAAGTCTTTCATCAAGGCTGCAGTCTCTGAGGTGTTGGTTGCTCTTCCGCTTCAAATAAGTGTAAAAGGTCAGTTTAGATTTTACCTTCTACAAGTGCTATGCTCCCTGATCCCAGGGATACTGTTGTATTTTCAGATGGTGCAATTTCCTTTGGGGATGACAATTCCTCATCTGAAATGGAACCTGATATTTACACTTTTTTATTTAAAGTTAAACATATTCATTCGCTTTTAAAAGAGGTTTTAGTCTTTTTAGGGGGTTAAAGATCATAAAACTTCTGATGATAAAGCTTTGTTAAATTGTTTAAATTAAGTTTTTAGGATTGTTGTTAATCTCCCTGACTTTTTCCCTGTGCCTGATGCTTTCTCTGACATGATTGCTACAGAATGGTCTAAGCCAGATGTGTATTGTAATCCTTCTGCAAGGTTTAAAAGGTTATATCTTTTACCTGCTGCTAATTTAGAGTTATGGGGAACAGTTCACAAGGTGGATGGGGCCATTTCTCCTACATTGGTGTGTCTGGTCCACGGCTTCATCCTTACTTGTGGGATATTCTCATTCCCTACAGGAAATGGCAAAGAGAGCACACAGCAAAAGCTGTCCATATAGCCCCCCCTCTGGCTCCGCCCCCCAGTCATTCTCTTTGCCGCTCTGAACAAGTAGCATCTCCACGGGGATGGTAAAGAGTATGTGGTGTTAGTTGTAGTTTTATTTCTTCTATCAAGAGTTTGTTATTTTAAAATAGTGCCGGTTTGTACTATTTACTCTACAACAGAAAGTGATGAAGATTTCTGTTAAAAGAGGAGTATGATTTTAGCACCAGTAACTAAAATCCATTGCTGTTCCCACGCAGGACTGTTGAAACCAGAGAACTTCAGTTGGGGGGAACAGTTTGCAGGCTTATCTGCTTCAGGTATGACCAGTCTCTTTTCTAACAAGACCTAGTAATGCTAGAAAACTGTCAGTTTTCCCTTATGGGATAGGTAAGCCATTTTCTTAGACTCAGTAACAGAATTAAGGCTTATAAATTGGGCTCTATGCTGGTTGACACTATTGTGGGCTAAATCGATTAACTTTTATCATATTTATATGACATTTGGAGTGTTTTGCAAACTTTAAAACACTTTTAGGAACGTTTATTTGCGCCTGGCAGTTGTTTAGACGCCTAATCTTGTCAGAAAGGCCCCTTCACTCTGGAATGCAGAGGGAGGAGGCCTCATTTTCGCGCCTCAGTTGCGCAGTTACTTTCTCTAGGCAGTGCATGCAGCTTCACGTGAGAGGGTCCAGTGGCTTAGAAAAGGACTCAGAGAGGCTTATTACTGTGGTGAATAACCCCTAAGGAAGGTAAAAGCCGCAGCAAAGTCTGTGGCAGGGACTGTAGTGTGTTTAAACCGGTAAATTGAGATTATTAGCTCCGGTTTGCTCATTTAAGGGTTAAGAGACTTGAAATTTGGTGTGCAATACTTTCAAAGCATTAAGACACTGGGGTATAAATTTCATAAAGATCGGATATTTCTTTGATAGTTTCTCTTGTTAAGTGTATCCAGTCCACGGATCATCCATTAATTGTGGGATATTCTCCTTCCCAACAGGAAGTTGCAAGAGGATCACCCACAGCAGAGCTGCTATATAGCTCCTCCCCTCACTGCCATATCCAGTCATTCTCTTGCAACTCTCAACTAAGATGGAGGTCGTAAGAGGACTGTGGTGTTTTATACTTAGTTTATTTCTTCAATCAAAAGTTTGTTATTTTTAAATGGTACCGGAGTGTACTGTTTATCTCAGGCAGTATTTAGAAGAAGAATCTGCCTGCGTTTTCTATGATCTTAGCAGAAGTAACTAAGATCCTTTGCTGTTCTCACATATTCTGAGGAGTGAGGTAACTTCAGAGGGGGAATAGCGTGCAGGTTTTGCTGCAATAAGGTATGTGCAGTTAAAATATTTTTCTAGGGATGGAATTTGCTAGAAAATGCTGCTGATACCGAAGTAATGTAAGTAAAGCCTTAAATGCAGTGATAGCGACTGGTATCAGGCTTATTATTAGAGATACATACTCTTATAAAAGTGTATTTTAAAATGTTTGCTGGCATGTTTAATCGTTTTTTACATATATTTGGTGATAAAACTTATTGGGGCCTAGTTTTTTCCACATGGCTGGCTTGAATTTTGCCTAGAAACAGTTCCCTGAGGCTTCCCACTGTTGTAATATGAGTGGGAGGGGCCTATTTTGGCGTTTTTTTTGCACAGCAAAACTTACAGACACAGACATCCAGCTTCTTCCTGCATAATCCAGGACTTCTCTGAAGGGCTCAAAAGGCTTCAAAAGTCATATTGAGGGAGGTAAAAAGCCACAGTAGAGCTGTGGCAGTTGTTGTGACTGTTTAAAAAACGTTTCTCCAACATAGGTGTGTCCGGTCCACGGCGTCATCCTTACTTGTGGGATATTCTCTTCCCCAACAGGAAATGGCAAAGAGCCCAGCAAAGCTGGTCACATGATCCCTCCTAGGCTCCGCCTTCCCCAGTCATTCTCTTTGCCGTTGTACAGGCAACATCTCCACGGAGATGGCTTAGAGTTTTTTGGTGTTTAAATGTAGTTTTTATTCTTCAATCAAGAGTTTGTTATTTTAAAATAGTGCTGGTATGTACTATTTACTCTGAAACAGAAAAGAGATGAAGATTTCTGTTTGTAAGAGAAAAATGATTTTAGCAACCGTTACTAAAATCGATGGCTGTTTCCACACAGGACTGTTGAGAGGAATTAACTTCAGTTGGGGGAAACAGTGAGCAGACTTTTGCTGCTTGAGGTATGACACATTTCTAACAAGACTATGTAATGCTGGAAGCTGTCATTTTCCCTATGGGATCCGGTAAGCCATTTTTATTACATAAGAATAAAGGGCTTCACAAGGGCTTTTAAGACTGGTAGACATTTTCTGGGCTAAAACGATTGATATATAAGCATTTTTAATACTTCATAGCTTTGAGGAATTATTTTATTCTTGGGAATTATGTAAAATAACCGGCAGGCACTGTATTGGACACCTTTTTCTCTAGGGGCTTTCCCTAATCATAGGCAGAGCCTCATTTTCGCGCCTCTATTGCGCAGTTGTTTTTGGCAAGCATGACATGCAGATGCATGTGTGAGGAGCTCAGATACATAGAAAAAGCTTTCTGAAGGCGTCATTTGGTATCGTATTCCCCTTTGGGCTTGGTTGGGTCTCAGCAAAGCAGATACCAGGGACTGTATAGGGGTTAAATATAAAAACGGCTCCGGTTCCGGTTAAGAGTTAAAGCTTTCAAATTTGGTGTGCAATACTTTTAAGGCTTTAAGACACTGTGGTGAAATTTTGGTGAATTTTGAACAATTCCTTCATACTTTTTCACATTTACAGTAATAAAGTGTGTTCAGTTTAAAATTTAAAGTGACAGTAACGGTTTTATTTTAAAACGTTTTTTGTACTTTGTTATCAAGTTTATGCCTGTTTAACATGTCTGAACTATCAGATAGACTGTGTTCTGTATGTGGGGAAGCCAAGGTTCCTTCTCATTTAAATAGATGTGATTTATGTGACACAAAATTTAGAGAAAATGATGCCCAAGATGATTCCTCAAGTGAGGGGAGTAAGCATGGTACTGCATCATCCCCTCCTTCGTCTACGCCAGTCTTGCCCACACAGGAGGCCCCTAGTACATCTAGTGCGCCAATACTCCTTACTATGCAACAATTAACGGCTGTAATGGATAATTCTATCAAAAACATTTTAGCCAAAATGCCCACTTATCAGCGAAAGCGCGACTGCTCTGTTTTAGAAAATACTGAAGAGCATGAGGACGCTGATGATATTGGTTCTGAAGTGCCCCTACACCAGTCTGAGGGGGCCAGGGAGGTTTTGTCTGAGGGAGAAATTTCAGATTCAGGGAAAATTTCTCAACAAGCTGAACCTGATGTGATTACATTCAAATTTAAATTGGAACATCTCCGCGCTCTGCTTAAGGAGGTGTTATCTACTCTGGATGATTGTGAGAATTTGGTCATTCCAGAGAAATTATGTAAGATGGACAAGTTCCTAGAGGTCCCGGGGCCCCCCGAAGCTTTTCCTATACCCAAGCGGGTGGCGGACATTGTAAACAAAGAATGGGAAAGGCCCGGCATACCTTTCGTCCCTCCCCCTATATTTAAGAAATTGTTTCCTATGGTCGACCCCAGAAAGGACTTATGGCAGACAGTCCCCAAGGTCGAGGGGGCGGTTTCTACTCTAAACAAACGCACCACTATACCCATAGAAGATAGTTGTGCTTTCAAAGATCCTATGGATAAAAAATTAGAGGGTTTGCTTAAAAAGATGTTTGTTCAGCAAGGTTACCTTCTACAACCAATTTCATGCATTGTTCCTGTCACTACAGCAGCGTGTTTCTGGTTCGATGAACTAGAAAAGGCGCTCAATAAAGATTCTTCTTATGAGGAGATTATGGACAGAATTCATGCTCTCAAATTGGCTAACTCTTTCACCTTAGACGCCACTTTGCAATTGGCTAGATTAGCGGCGAAAAATTCTGGGTTTGCTATTGTGGCGCGCAGAGCGCTTTGGCTAAAATCTTGGTCAGCGGATGCGTCTTCCAAGAACAAATTGCTTAACATTCCTTTCAAGGGGAAAACGCTGTTTGGCCCTGACTTGAAAGAGATTATTTCTGATATCACTGGGGGCAAGGGCCACGCCCTTCCTCAGGATAGGTCTTTCAAGGCTAAAAATAAACCAAATTTTCGTCCCTTTCGCAGAAACGGACCAGCCCCAAGTGCTACATCCTCTAAGCAAGAGGGTAATACTTCTCAAGCCAAGCCAGCCTGGAGGCCAATGCAAGGCTGGAACAAAGGTAAGCAGGCCAAGAAACCTGCCAGTGCTACCAAGACAGCATGAGATGTTGGCCCCCGATCCAGGACCGGATCTGATGGGGGCAGACTCTCTCTCTTCGCTCAGGCTTGGGCAAGAGATGTTCTGGATCCTTGGGCGCTGGAAATAGTCTCCCAAGGTTATCTTCTGGAATTCAAGGGGCTTCCCCCAAGGGGGAGGTTCCACAGGTCTCAATTGTCTTCAGACCACATAAAAAAAAAAAAAACAGGCATTCTTACATTGTGTAGAAGACCTGTTAAAAATGGGAGTGATTCATCCTGTTCCATTAGGAGAACAAGGGATGGGGTTCTACTCCAATCTGTTCATAGTTCCCAAAAAAGAGGGAACATTCAGACCAATCTTAGATCTCAAGATCCTAAACAAGTTTCTCAAGGTTCCATCGTTCAAAATGGAAACCATTCGAACAATTCTTCCTTCCATCCAGGAAGGTCAATTCATGACCACGGTGGATTTAAAGGATGCGTATCTACATATTCCTATCCACAAGGAACATCATCGGTTCCTAAGGTTCGCCTTTCTGGACAAGCATTACCAGTTTGTGGCACTTCCGTTCGGATTAGCCACTGCTCCAAGAATTTTCACAAAGGTACTGGGGTCCCTTCTAGCGGTGCTAAGACCAAGGGGCATTGCAGTAGTACCTTACTTGGACGACATTCTGATTCAAGCGTCGTCCCTTCCACAAGCAAAGGCTCACACGGACATTGTCCTGGCCTTTCTCAGATCTCACGGGTGGAAAGTGAACGTAGAAAAAAGTTCTCTATCTCCGTCAACAAGAGTTCCCTTCTTGGGAACAATAATAGACTCCTTAGAAATAAGGATTTTTCTGACAGAGGCCAGAAAATCAAAACTTCTAAACTCTTGTCAAGTACTTCATTCTGTTCCTCTTCCTTCCATAGCGCAGTGCATGGAAGTAATAGGTTTGATGGTCGCGGCAATGGACATAGTTCCTTTTGCACGAATTCATCTGAGACCATTACAACTGTGCATGCTCAGTCAGTGGAATGGGGATTATACAGACTTGTCTCCGACGATACAAGTAGATCAGAGGACCAGAGATTCACTCCGTTGGTGGCTGTCCCTGGACAACCTGTCACAGGGGATGAGCTTCCGCAGACCAGAGTGGGTCATTGTCACGACCGACGCCAGTCTGGTGGGCTGGGGCGCGGTCTGGGGACTCCTGAAAGCTCAGGGTCTTTGGTCTCGGGAAGAATCTCTTCTCCCGATAAATATTCTGGAACTGAGAGCGATATTCAATGCTCTCAAGGCTTGGCCTCAGCTAGCAAAGGCCAAATTCATACGGTTTCAATCGGACAACATGACGACTGTTGCGTACATCAACCATCAGGGGGGAACAAGGAGTTCCCTGGCGATGGAAGAAGTGACCAAAATCATTCAATGGGCGGAGACTCACTCCTGCCACTTGTCTGCAATCCACATCCCAGGAGTGGAAAATTGGGAAGCGGATTTTCTGAGTCGTCAGACATTTCATCCGGGGGAGTGGGAACTCCATCCGGAAATCTTTGCCCAAATTACTCAGTTGTGGGGCATTCCAGACATGGATCTGATGGCCTCTCGTCAGAACTTCAAGGTTCCTTGCTACGGGTCCAGATCCAGGGATCCCAAGGCGACTCTAGTAGATGCACTAGTAGCACCTTGGACCTTCAAACTAGCTTATGTATTCCCACCGTTTCCTCTCATCCCCAGGCTGGTAGCCAGGATCAATCAGGAGAGGGCATCGGTGATCTTGATAGCTCCTGCGTGGCCACGCAGGACTTGGTATGCAGACCTGGTGAATATGTCATCGGCTCCACCATGGAAGCTACCTTTGAGACGGGACCTTCTTGTTCAAGGTCCGTTCGAACATCCGAATCTGGTCTCACTCCAACTTACTGCTTGGAGATTGAACGCTTGATTTTATCAAAGCGAGGGTTCTCAGATTCTGTCATTGATACTCTTGTTCAGGCCAGAAAGCCTGTAACTAGAAAAATCTACCATAAAATATGGAAAAAATATATCTGTTGGTGTGAATCTAAAGGATTCCCTTGGGACAAGATAAAAATTCCTAAGATTCTATCCTTTCTTCAAGAAGGTTTGGAGAAAGGATTATCTGCAAGTTCTTTGAAGGGACAGATTTCTGCTTTGTCTGTGTTACTTCACAAAAAGCTGGCAGCTGTGCCAGATGTTCAAGCCTTTGTTCAGGCTCTGGTTAGAATCAAGCCTGTTTACAAACCTTTGACTCCTCCTTGGAGTCTCAATTTAGTTCTTTCAGTTCTTCAGGGGGTTCCGTTTGAACCCTTACATTCCGTTGATATTAAGTTATTATCTTGGAAAGTTTTGTTTTTGGTTGCAATTTCTTCTGCTAGAAGAGTTTCAGAGTTATCTGCTCTGCAGTGTTCTCCTCCTTATCTGGTGTTCCATGCAGATAAGGTGGTTTTGCGTACTAAACCTGGTTTTCTTCCGAAAGTTGTTTCTAACAAAAACATTAACCATGAGATAGTCGTGCCTTCTTTGTGTCCGAATCCAGTTTCAAAGAAGGAACGTTTGTTGCACAATTTGGATGTAGTTCGTGCTCTAAAATTCTATTTAGATGCTACAAAGGATTTTAGACAAACATCTTCCTTGTTTGTTGTTTATTCTGGTAAAAGGAGAGGTCAAAAAGCAACTTCTACCTCTCTCTCTTTTTGGCTTAAAAGCATCATCAGATTGGCTTACGAGACTGCCGGACGGCAGCCTCCTGAAAGAATCACAGCTCATTCCACTAGGGCCGTGGCTTCCACATGGGCCTTCAAGAACGAGGCTTCTGTTGATCAGATATGTAAGGCAGCGACTTGGTCTTCACTGCACACTTTTACTAAATTTTACAAATTTGATACTTTTGCTTCTTCTGAGGCTATTTTTGGGAGAAAGGTTTTGCAAGCCGTGGTGCCTTCCATCTAGGTGACCTGATTTGCTCCCTCCCTTCATCCGTGTCCTAAAGCTTTGGTATTGGTTCCCACAAGTAAGGATGACGCCGTGGACCGGACACACCTATGTTGGAGAAAACAGAATTTATGTTTACCTGATAAATTACTTTCTCCAACGGTGTGTCCGGTCCACGGCCCGCCCTGGTTTTTTAATCAGGTCTGATAATTTATTTTCTTTAACTACAGTCACCACGGTATCATATGATTTCTCCTATGCAAATATTCCTCCTTTACGTCGGTCGAATGACTGGGGAAGGCGGAGCCTAGGAGGGATCATGTGACCAGCTTTGCTGGGCTCTTTGCCATTTCCTGTTGGGGAAGAGAATATCCCACAAGTAAGGATGACGCCGTGGACCGGACACACCGTTGGAGAAAGTAATTTATCAGGTAAACATAAATTCTGTTTTTTGTCATTTGTTATTCCGTTTTTGGTATTAAGGGGTTAATCATCCATTTGCAAGTGGGTGCAATGCTCTGCTAACTTATTACATACACTGTAAAAATTTTGTTAGTGTAACTGCAATTTTTCACTGTTATTTCAAAATTTGGGAAAATTTGTGTTTCTTAAAGGCGCAGAAACGTTTTTTATATTGCTTGTAAACTTGTTTTAAAGTGTTTTCCAAGCTTGCTAGTCTCATTGCTAGTCTGTTTAAACATGTCTGACACAAAGGAACCTACTTGTTCATTATGTTTGAAAGCCATGGTGGAGCCCCATAGGAGAATGTGTACTAAATGTATTGATTTCACCTTAAACAGTAAAGATCAGTCTTTATCTATAAAAGAATTATCACCAGAGGGTTCTGTCGAGGGGGAAGTTATGCCGACTAACTCTCCCCACGTGTCAGACCCTTCGCCTCCCACTCAGGGGACGCACGCTAATATGGCGCCAATTACATCAGGGACGCCCATAGCGATTACCTTGCAGGACATGGCTGCAATCATGAATAATACCCTGTCAGAGGTATTATCTAGATTGCCTGAATTAAGAGGCAAGCGCGATAGCTCTGGGGTTAGGAGAGATACAGAGCGCGCAAATGCTGTTAGAGCCATGTCTGATACTGCGTCACAGTATGCAGAACATGAGGACGGAGAGCTTCAGTCTGTGGGTGACATCTCTGACTCGGGGAGATTTCTAATTTTTAATTTAAGCTTGAGAACCTCCGTGTATTGCTTGGGGAGGTATTAGCTGCTCTGAATGACTGTAACACAGTTGCAATTCCAGAGAAATTGTGTAGGCTGGATAGATACTATGCGGTGCCGGTGTGTACTGACGTTTTTCCTATACCTAAAAGGCTTACAGAAATTATTAGCAAGGAGTGGGATAGACCCGGTGTGCCCTTTTCCCCACCTCCTATATTTAGAAAAATGTTTCCAATAGACGCCACTACACAGGACTTATGGCAGACGGTCCCTAAGGTGGAGGGAGCAGTTTCTACTTTAGCAAAGCGTACCACTATCCCGGTTGAGGACAGTTGTGCTTTTTCAGATCCAATGGCTAAAAAATTGGAGGGTTACCTTAAGAAAATGTTTATTCAACAAGGTTTTATTTTACAGCCCCTTGCATGCATTGCGCCTGTCACTGCTGCGGCGGCATTCTGGTTTGAGGCCCTGGAAGAGGCCATCCAGACAGCTCCATTGAATGAAATTATTGACAAGCTTAGAACGCTTAAGCTAGCTAACTCATTTGTTTCTGATGCCATTGTTCATTTGACTAAACTAACGGCTAAGAATTCCGGATTCGCCATCCAGGCGCGTACGGCACTATGGCTTAAATCCTGGTCAGCTGACGTGACTTCAAAGTCTAAATTACTCAACATTCCTTTCAAGGGGCAGACCTTATTCGGGCCTGGCTTGAAGGAAATTATTGCTGACATTACTGGAGGCAAGGGTCATACCCTTCCTCAGGACAGGGCCAAATCAAAGGCCAAACAGTCTAATTTTCGTGCCTTTCGAAATTTCAAGGCAGGAGCAGCATCAACTTCCTCCGCTTCAAAACAAGAGGGAACTGTTGCTCATTCGAGACAGGCCTAGAAACCTAACCAGTCCTGGAACAAGGGCAAGCAGGCCAGGAAGCCTGCTGCTGCCCCCAAGACAGCATGAAGGAACGGCCCCCTATCCGGAAACGGATCTAGTGGGGGGCAGACTTTCTCTCTTCGCCCAGGCATGGGCAAGAGATGTTCAGGATCCCTGGGCGTTGGAGATCATATCTCAGGGATATCTTCTGGACTTCAAAGCTTCTCCTCCACAAGGGAGATTTCATCTTTCAAGGTTATCATCAAACCAGATAAAGAAAGAGGCATTCCTAAGCTGTGTGCAAGACCTCCTAGTAATGGGAGTGATCCATCCAGTTCCGCGGACGGAACAAGCACAGGGATTTTATTCAAATCTGTTTGTGGTTCCCAAGAAAGAGGGAACCTTCAGACCAATCTTGGATCTAAAGATCTTAAAAAAATTCCTCAGAGTTCCATCATTCAAAATGGAAACTATTCGGACCATCCTACCCATGATCCAAGAGGGTCAGTACATGACCACAGTGGACAAAGGCTTATCAGCTAGTTCTTTAAAAGGACAGATCTCTGCTCTGTCTATTCTTTTGCACAAGCGTCTGGCAGAAGTTCCAGACGTCCAGGCATTTTGTCAGGCTTTGGTTAGGATTAAGCCTGTGTTTAAAACTGTTGCTCCCCCGTGGAGCTTAAACTTGGTTCTTAAAGTTCTTCAGGGAGTTCCGTTTGAACACCTTCATTCCATTGATATTAAACTTTTATCTTGGAAAGTTCTGTTTTTGATGGCTATTTCCTCGGCTCGAAGAGTCTCTGAGTTATCTGCCTTACATTGTGATTCTCCTTATCTGATTTTTCATTCAGACAAGGTATTTCTGCGTACCAAACCTGGGTTTTTACCTAAGGTGGTTTCTAACAGGAATATCAATCAAGAGATTGTTGTTCCATCGTTGTGTCCTAATCCTTCTTCAAAGAAGGAACGTCTTTTGCATAATCTGGACGTAGTCCGTGCCTTGAAGTTTTACTTACAGGCTACTAAAGATTTTCGTCAAACATTTTTCCCGTTTTGTAGTTTACTCTGGACAGAGGAGAGGTCAAAAAGCTTCGGCAACCTCTCTCTCCTTTTGGCTTCGGAGCATAATACGCTTAGCCTATGAGACTGCTGGACAGCAGCCCCCTGAAAGGATTACAGCTCATTCTACTAGAGCTGTGGCTTCCACCTGGGCCTTTAAAAATGAGGCCTCTGTTGAACAGATTTGCAAGGCTGCGACTTGGTCTTCGCTTCACACCTTTTCAAAATTTTACAAATTTGACACTTTTGCTTCTTCGGAGGCTGTTTTTGGGAGAAAGGTTCTACAGGCAGTGGTTCCTTCCGTTTAAGTTCCTGCCTTGTCCCTCCCATCATCCGTGTACTTTAGCTTTTTTATTGGTATCCCACAAGTAATGGATGATCCGTGGACTGGATACGCTTAACAAGAGAAAACATAATTTATGCTTACCTGATAAATTTATTTCTCTTGTAGTGTATCCAGTCCACGGCCCGCCCTGTCCACGCAGGTCTAAATTTTAATTAAACTACAGTCACCACTGCACCCTATGGTTTCTCCTTTCTCGTCTTGTTTCGGTCGAATGACTGGATATGGCAGTGAGGGGAGGAGCTATATAGCAGCTCTGCTGTGGGTGATCCTCTTGCAACTTCCTGTTGGGAAGGAGAATATCCCACAAGTAATGGATGATCCGTGGACTGGATACACTACAAGAGAAATAAATTTATTAGGTAAGCATAAATTATGTTTTTTCGATCATTCAGAAATAAAGTGTGCTCTTTTTATTATTTAAAGAGACAGTAACGGTTTTGTTTAAAATTGTTTTTATTGCATTAAAAGCCTGCCTAAGTCTGTCTAACATGTCTGTACCTTCAGATAGCATATGTTCTGTGTGTATGGAGGCCAAGGTGGTTCCCCCATTAAATGTATGTGCAAATTGTGCCATGGCGTCCAAACAAAGTAAGGACAGTACTGTCACATTTAATAATGTTGCCCAAGATGATTCTTTAAATGAAGGTAGTGGGGATAGTTCATCATCCTCTCCTTCTGTGTCAACACCAGCTTTGCCCACGCAGGCGATACCTAGTACATCTAGCGCGCCAATACTTGTTACTATGCAGCAATTAACAGCAGTAATGGATAATTCTATAGCAGCTCTTTTATCCAAACTGCCAGCATTTCTTAGAAAGCGTGATTGCTCAGTTTTAAATACAGAGGATGAGCAAGTAGGCGCTGACGATAATTTATCTGTTATACCCTCACATCAATATGAGTTGGCAGTGAGGGAGGGTCTGTCTGAGGGATAAATTTCTGGCTCAGGAAAAATTTCTCAGCAGGCAGAACCTGATATCGTGGCATTTAAATTTAAGCTAGAACATCTCTGCGCCCTGCTTAAGGAGGTGCTAGCTACCCTTGATGATTGTGATTCTTTGGTGATTCCAGAGAAGTTGTGCAAAATGGACAAATTCTTAGAGGTCCCAGTGCACGCTGATGCATTTCCGATACCCAAGAGGGTGGCGGACATAGTGACTAAGGAGTGGGAGAAGCCAGGTGTACCTTTTGTTCCCCCTCCTATATTTAAGAAAATGTTCCCCATTGTCGACCCCAGAAGGGATGCATGGCAAACGGTCCCTAAGGTAGAGGGGGCAGTTTCAACGTTAGCTAAGCGCACAACTATTCCTATAGAGGACAGTTGCGCTTTCAAAGATCCTATGGATAAAAAATTGGAAGGATTGCTTAAAAAGATTTTTGTTCAGCAAGGTTTCCTTCTTCAACCAATTTCGTGCATTTTTCATGCCACCACGGCGGCGTCTTTTTGGTTCGATGAACTAGAAAATTCGCTCCAAAAGGAGACTCCATATGATGAAGTCATGGACAGCATTCACGCACTAAAGTTGGTTAATTCTTTATTTTGGATGCCGCTTTTTAATTGGCTAAATTAGCGGCGAAAAATTCAGGTTTTGCAATAGTGGCGCACAGGGCGCTTTGGCTAAAATCTTGGTCGGCGGATGTGTCGTCCAAAACAAAATTGCTTAATATTCCTTTCAAAGGTAAGACCCTTTTCGGGCCAGAATTGAAGGAGATTATTTCAGACATCACTGGGGGAAAGGGCCATGCCCTCCCACAGGATAGGCCTTTCAAGGCTAAGAATAAGTCTAATTTTTGTTCCTTTCGCAATTTCAGGAACGGACCGGCTCCTAACTCTGCAGCCTCTAGACAAGAGGGTAACGCTTCCCAGCCTAAACCAGCATGGAAACCATTGCAAGGCTGGAACAAGGGTAAACAGGTCAAGAAGCCTGCTGCTGCTACTAAGACAGCATGAAGGGGTAGCCCCCGATCCGGGACCGGATCTAGTAGGGGGCAGACTTTCTCTCTTTGCTCAGGCTTGGGCAAGAGATGTTCCGGATCCCTGGGCACTAGAAATTGTCTCTCAGGGGTATCTTCTAGAGTTCAAGGAACTTCCTCCAAGGGGAAGGTTCCACATGTCTCGCTTATCTTTAGACCAGATAAAGAGACAGGCATTCTTATGTTGCGTAGGAGACCTATTAAAGATGGGAGTGATACACCCAGTTCCATCAGCGGAACAAGGTCTGGGTTTTTACTCAAACCTGTTTGTAGTTCCCAAAAAAGAAGGAACTTTCATGCCAATTCTGGATTTAAAAATTCTAAACAAATTCCTCAGAGTTCCATCATTCAAAATGGAAACCATTCGGACGATTTAACCAACGATCCAGGAGGATCAATATATGACTACCGTGGCCCTAAAGGATGCGTACCTGCATATTCCTATCCACAAAGATCATCATCAGTTCCTGAGGTTCGCCTTTCTGGACAAACATTACCAGTTCGTGGCTCTTCCGTTCGGTTTAGCCACTGCTCCCAGAATTTTCACAAAGGTGCTAGGGTCCCTTCTAGCGGTCCTAAGGCCGAGGGGCATTGCAGTAGCACCTTACCTAGACGACATTCTAATTCAAGCGTTGTCCCTTTCCAAAGCAAGGGCTCATACAGACATTGTTTTAGCCTTTCTCAGGTCTCACGGGTGGAAGGTGAACATAGAAAAGAGTTCCCTGTCCCCGTCCACAAGGGTTCCGTTTCTGGGAACAATAATAGATTCTGTGGAAATGAAGATTTTTCTGACAGAGGTCAGAAAGTTAAAGCTTCTAAACGCTTGTCGAGTTCTTCAATCTATTCCTCAGCCCTCCATAGCTCAGTGCATGGAGGTAATAGGACTAATGGTTGCGGCAATGGACGTGGTTCCTTTTGCTCGAATTCATTTAAGACCATTGCAACTGTGCATGCTCAAACAGTGGAATGGGGATTATGCAGACTTGTCTCCCCAGATTCAAGTGGACCAGGTAACCAGAGACTCACTCCTCTGGTGGTTGGCTCAGGATCACCTGTCTCAGGGAATGAGTTTCCGCAGACCAGAGTGGATCATTGTCACGACCGACGCCAGTCTCTTAGGCTGGGGCGCGGTCTGGGACTCCCTGAAAGCTCAGGGTCTATGGTCTCGGGAAGAGTCTCTTCTCCCGATAAACATTTTGGAACTGAGAGCGATATTCAATGCGCTCCTGGCTTGGCCTCAACTAGCGAAGGCCAGGTTCATAAGATTTCAGTCGGACAACATGTCGACTGTAGCGTACATCAATCATCAGGGGGGAACAAAGAGTTCCTTGGCGATGAGAGAGGTATCCAAGATCATCAAATGGGCGGAGGATCACTCCTGCCATCTATCTGCAATTCACATCCCAGGAGTAGACAACTGGGAGGCGGATTATTTGAGTCGTCAGACTTTCCATCCGGGGGAGTGGGAACTTCACCCGGAGGTCTTTGCCCAGTTAACTCAACTATGGGGCATTCCAGATATGGATCTGATGGCGTCTCGTCAGAACTCCAAGGTTCCTCGCTACGGGTCCAGATCCAGGGATCCCAAGGCGACACTAGTAGATGCATTGGTGGCGCCTTGGTCGTTCAATCTAGCTTATGTGTTTCCACTGTTCCCTCTCCTTCCCAGGCTTGTAGCCAGGATCAAACAGGAGAAGGCCTCGTTGATTCTAATAGCTCCTGCATGGCCACGCAGGACTTGGTATGCAGACCTGGTGAATATGTCATCGGCTCCACCATGGAAGCTACCTTTGAGGCAGGATCTTCTAGTACAAGGTCCATTCTAACATCCAAATCTAGTCTCTCTGCAACTGACTGCTTGGAAATTGAACGCTTGATTCTATCTAAGCGTGGGTTTTCAGATTCGGTTATAGATACTCTGGTTCAGGCCAGAAAACCTGTGACTAGGAAAATTTACCATAAGATATGGCAAAAATATATCTGTTGGTGCGAATCCAAGGGATACTCTTGGAGTAAAATTAGAATTCCTAGGATACTTTCCTTTCTCCAAGAGGGTTTGGATAAAGGTTTGTCAGCTAGTTCTCTAAAAGGACAGGTATCTGCTCTGTCTGTCTTGTTGCACAAACGTCTGGCAGCCGTGCCAGATGTACAGGCGTTTGTACAGGCATTAGTTAGAATGAAGCCTGTCTACAGACCTATGACTCCTCCATGGAGTCTAAATTTAGTTCTTTCAGTTCTTCAAGGGGTTCCGTTTGAACCTTTGCATTCCATAGATATTAAATTACTATCTTGGAAAGTTCTGTTTTTGGTTGCTATTTCTTCTGCTAGAAGAGTTTCCGAATTGTCTGCTTTGCAGTGTACTTCACCCTATCTGGTATTCCATACAGATAAGGTAGTTTTACGTACTAAGCCTGGTTTTCTTCTAAAGGTGGTTTCCAATAGGAATATTAACCAGGAAATAGTTGTTCCTTCTCTGTGTCCGAATCCAGTTTCGAAGAAGGAACGTTTGTTACATAACTTAGATGTAGTTCGTGCTTTAAAATTCTTTTTAGAAGCAAAAAAGGATTTCAGACAGACATCTTCTTTGTTTGTCGTCTATTCTGGTAAGAGGAGAGGTCAGAAAGCTACTGCTACCTCTCTTTCCTTTTGGCTAAAAACCATCATCCGTTTGGCCTATGAGACTCCCTCCCTTCATCCGTGTCCTAAAGCTTTGGTATTGGTTCCCACAAGTAAGGATGAAGCCGTGGACCGGACACACCAATGTAGAAGAAAACAGAATTTATGTTTACCTGATAAATTTCTTTCTCCTACGGTGTGTCCGGTCCACGGCCCGCCCTGGCTTTTAGTCAGGTTTAAAATTTTTATTTTTCTGTACACTGCAGTCACCACGGCACCTTATAGTTTCTCCTTTTTCTCCTAACCGTCGGTCAAATGACTGGGGGGCGGAGCCAGAGGGGGGGCTATATGGACAGCTTTTGCTGTGTGCTCTCTTTGCCATTTCCTGTAGGGAATGAGAATATCCCACAAGTAAGGATGAAGCCGTGGACCGGACACACCATAGGAGAAAGAAATTTATCAGGTAAACATAAATTCTGTTTTCCACTCTGGCTAAATATACTACTATTCCTTTGGAATACTTTTAAAGGGACACTCAAGTCAAAATTAAACTTCATGATTCAGATACAGCATGCAATTTTAAACAACTTTTCAATTTACTTCCATTAACAAAATGTGCACAGTCTTTTTATATTTACACTTTTTGAGTCACCAACTCCTACTGAGCATGTGCAAGAATTCACAGCATATACGTGTATGCATTTGTGATTGGTTGATGGCTGTCACATGGTACAGGGGGAGTGGAAATAGACATAACTTTGCAATTTTTTTTAACAAAAATCTACTACTCATTTGAAGTTCAGACTAAGTGCTATTGCATTGTCTTCTTATCATGCATTTGTTAATTATGCAAATCTACAATGTTGACTGGTCCTTTAAGGACGCTTTAGACAGAAGTTAGAATCTTTCATAAAAGGGCTTTTTTACATGCTGGCTATATTCTTAGGGCAGCTATTTCTATTGCTGGTGTGGCTGCTGCTTCTACCTACTGGTTATCCAGTCTTTCAGAGCAGTTTTCTGACGATCCTGTTAGTATAAATTTACTGAGTTAGTTTCATAGTGCCAATTCTTTTATTTGTGATGCTGTGTTTCATATTATGAAATTTAATGACAAAAGCATGTCTTTAGCTATTCTTGCCAGGAGGGCCTTGTGGCTTAAACCCTTGAAAGCTGATATGGTGTCTAAATCTACATTAATGTCTCTTTCTATTCAGGGAAAGAAGTTTTTTTGGGTCTAATTTAGATTTTATTATTTCTACTATTACTGGAGTTAAAAGAAACTTTGCTTCCTCGAGACTGGAAGTCTAAAGGAAAATCCAAAGCTTCTAATCGTTTTCGTTCCTTCCGTCAGAATAAAGAACAGACAACTGACTCCTCTGTTAAAAAGCAAGGTTCCTCTAGTTCAGTCTGGAGACATAATGCTAACTGGAATGAATCTAAACAGGGTATGAAATATGTCCCCTCTTCTAAAACTGCATGAAATTCTGGTTGGGGGCAGCTTAAGCCTCTTTCAGGAGGCTTGGTTTTAGTCTTTCCACAGATCCCTGGGTTCAGAATATTGTTTCTCAGTGATATTGAATTGGTTTCAAAACAAGGCCTCCCAGGGGAAGTTTTTTTCTGTCCAATGTTTCAAGGAATCCTGTAAAAGCTCAAGCTTTTTTTCAATCTGTCTCAGACCTGAAAGATATGGGAGTGATTGTTCCAGTTCCTTTGCAGGAACTGGGTATGGGATTTAAATCAAATCTATTCATTGTTCCAAAGGAGGAAGTCACTTTCAGACCAATTCTTGATCTAAAGACTCTGAAGTTTGTAAAGAATGGAAACTATCAGGACTATTCTGCCTTTTGTTCAACACGGTCACTTTATGTCCACAATGGATATAAAGGATGATTACCTTCATATTCCAATTCACAGAGATCATTACCAGTTTCTGAGGTTTGCTTTTCTGGACAAGCACTTTCAGTTTGTTGCGGCTACAGCTCCAAATATATTTACCCAGGTTATGGATGCCCTTTTGTCTGTAATTAAAGTTCAGGGTATTGCAGTATTTCCTTACCTGGACAATATCTTCTTTCCCCCCCCCCCCCCAAAACTAGCTTAATTGAAAAACATACTTTATCAACATGTACATAGTTGGGAGTCACAGCATCCCCTTTTTTAAAAAAAGTTATTTTTTATTAAGGTTCAATTCAAGTCTTACAGAATTAAAAAACAGAACAAAACAGCCCAACCTGAGCTTTAACAATACATTATTTACAGCAACGACAACACAGATAATCAAGAGTCTGACAATTATATATGATCCTTGTATCCATTGTTCACTGGAACATTTTGTCACCGTACCAAGAAGGTCCTAAACATAAGAAGCTCATTATTGGGTGGGGGCTAGCAATAGACTTAAGTGACGAACCTGAATTTTTTAGTTATTGTCTGTTATTATCAGAACTAATATGAAATAGTCATAGGATAGAGACTGGGATAATGAACTTAGGATGGTATCTTAGGGTCCCAATGGTACCCAAAAAGTATAGGGGACAGTTGAAAGTCTGTTTATTGGTCTAATCCGTTGGTAGAACCAGCTAGATAATAGGGTTAAGAGAAAGAAAGAAAAGAAAAAGGGGGGGAGGGGGGTTCCTCTCTCCCTCCTTCCATCTCCTCCACGGACTCCTCTTCCACAGAGAGGGGGGTTACAATACATTCCCCACCCTGTCAATTCAGATACCAGTCAGTAGTAGGGTCACGCCATTTATAGTTAGAATTTTGCCCTCTCCCACTGAGTCCCAAGGCTCCCAGATTTGAGCATACAGGTCTGTTTGCTGTCGTGAGTTGTACACAAAACTCTCCATGGATTTAAAGTAGGATATAAGTTGAATCAGGGCCTGCCAACTAGGAGGATTAGGTTTCTTCCAATTCCGTGCGATCAGAAGTTTTGCCGCCATCAAGATCGTTAACAGAATGCGCATAGGCGCAGAGAGGAACCGGAGGCCAATGTGAACCAGAGCTATTTACGAAGTCAGGGTCCCTACCAACCCCAGGTGGCAGCACAAGGTGCTCAGTTTGCTCCACAGGTGTGCATTGACAGGGTCACCGACCGGCAACCTCGCAAGCAAAGGGGGGAACAATCCGGGAACATTTTATGTACCTTGGAAGGAACATAATGCCACCTGGTCAGGAGCTTATAATAAAGTTCATAAAGTGTCATGCAATGTATTGAAACTTTGGTATGCAAGATTGTATCCATCCAATCCTCTTCAGTTAGATTTACTCTCTAATCTCTTTCCTATTCCTCCATCTGTCTGGTTTTGGTCAGTTTCGAAGAATTAAGGAGAAACTGGTAGTGGGATGATAAAGGAGAGATGTGTTGAGTGCCCGTGGATAACAGCATCCCTTTTTAATCAACAGACAGTTCAATCCATATTCCCCCTGAATTTCCCCTTCCCATATTCTCTCCCCCCAGTCCACCTTTCCTTAATATAGAAATCAACTGTGTGCAAAGTTTATTTTAAAAAAAAGGGACCCAGCCCCCCCAACGGTCAGTCCACAGGGAGCAGCCACTCTCCCTTCAGATTTGACTCCAATATGAAGACTAAATTTTAAAAGGGAGAATGATTGATTTTTGTGTATTGCTATCTAAAGACCTAATATATTCCCTCCATTTCTCAAAAAAAAGGTTTGATATTACTTTCAATATCTATCTGTACATTAGCTTGTTCTAAATATACCTGATATAGGACAATGTTCTTAACTTCTGTAAATTTGGGTTCTTTACTACTTTGCCAATATTTCAAAATTACTTTCCAAGAAAGATAACTGTATTCAAGAATAGAGTATTTCTGCCCATTTCCTCGAAAAAAATATTATGTCTAGATAAGTGGACATATTGATTCAACATCTTGGATAGCCAGAAAGATATATTTCCCCAAAACCTCTGGACAATTGGACAGAACCAGAAACAATGCACTATATCCGCCATCCTAAATTTACATTAACACAGACTACCTTATCCTTCTCTTTTACCCAATATGAAAAATATTTTGGAGTTATGAAAACTTGGTACAAAATTTTAATTTGCTGTTCTCTAAAATACTCTGCTTTCATAGCTTTAGTTGACCTAGTTACAAGGCTTGTCATTAAATCCAGCTCGTTCTGATTCTGAATACATTCACTCCATTTAAGCTTAAGATAAATGTTACGCACTTCCTGAGTGTTTAGTAGCGACCAGTGTTCCCTCTAAGGACAGTTTTGTGTGCAGTCCAGCAGTGAAACAGTTAAGAGAACCATACCTTGCCATCTGCATTGTGCAGTGTTTGCTAATTGCAGGGTGTGGTTACCTAGTTAACTGTTTCACTGCTGGGCCACACACAAAACTGGCCTTAGAGGGAACACTGGTAGCGACCTGTAAAAAACTAGAAATAGATATGTTTCCTTGTGCGAATAACATTGTTATGTTTTATGACTGTATTTCGCCAATCTGTGTTTGTAAGTTTGAGTAACTGATCTACATAATTTTGTAGTTACAAATATGAAAAAAAATGTTGATTTGATAAACCAAATTCCCTTTTACACTCATCAAAAGTTTTTACTTTACTATTCTCTATATTAATTAGCTGTACCATATATCTTATTGCTACCTCCGACCATTTTCCAAATCTTTCTGAGTCATATCCTTCAGAAAACTCAGGGTTTCCTTGAATAGTAAGAAACAAAGAAATGCTGTAGTTAATCCCTAATTTTATGCACAGCTTGCGCCATGCCCATATAAATTGTTCTATCATTAATAATTGTTTAATTCTTTTAGGTATTGACTTTGTTGGCCATATGCACTAAAGCTTTTAATGAAAAAGGTGCTACTATCGCCGCTTCTATTTCATATATTGAGAAATGACCCATCTCTAAGAACCACTCAAATATGTACTTAAAGGATTACTTTCTGTTATAATTTTTAAGCTAAACAACTAACATATTAAAGTTAATAAACATTAATTAAAACCTACTGACCTATATTTTCTCCAAAACGAAGTTTCATAACGTTCTAAAAGTTATATCTTTTATTCGCCGATGATGTCACGTTATCCTGCCCACTATTTTCAGCGCTGCATGTTCAAAATACTTAAACCAATAACTTTGTGTTTAAAGCGCCATTTTGAAACCTAGGTATTGTAAACGGATTGGTACAGAGCAAAGGATACCCACGGAGTGGGTTTGGAAAACAATTAAATTTGCAGACAAGATTTCTGATATACGGTAGAGATATGTTAATGAAATGCTATTGATAAAAAGCGTATTTGGGGTAGTTAGTTAGTAACAGACATAGAAAATATTTACTTACAATCGCCCTTTAATATTTGTTACTATATTATAACTCTCAAAATCTGGGATTGCCAATCCCAAACCTTTTTTATCAGCAACTAGCTGATTCCTAGCTATTCCAGATAAATTGTCTGACCAATTTAATGATCATATCCAAATCTTTCCTACGTAGTACTAATGGGAGGGCCTGAAATGTATATAAAAATCTAGGAAGGATAACCATCTTAATTAAATGAATTCTGTCAGATAAGGATAGGGGGAGATTCACCCATCTTTTTATATCTCTCTTAAACTATGCAAGCAATGGAGGAATATTTCAACAATACCAAAGTTTTGGACTCCGTGAAAATTTCAAGCCCAGATACGAAATGTAATCTTTTGCTTCTTTAAAAGGAGTTTGGGGGGATTCCAAGTGTTTAATCAACCATAAAATTTCTGTCTTGTCTTTGTTAATAACAAACGCTGAAAATGTTTGAAACTCGTCTAAGGTTCTAATAATTATTGGTAAGTTATTTTGGAGATTTTGTGTAAAAATCAATAGGTCATCTGCATATATAGCCTGCTGGATCTTATATCTATCTATACCAATTCCCTCTAGCTTATTCCTGAAAAAAATAGCTGGAAGTTCCCATGCTAAATTAAGCAAGAGAGGTAAGATGGGGCACCCCTGGAGTGTTCCTCGCTGTAGAGCGAAGCTCTCTGATATCATAGAATTAATAACTAAGGCTGACAAAGGGCAAGAATATAACAGCGAGATTATATTAGGGAAATGACCCTTAATTCCAAACTTCCTTATAGTGGTGAACATGTGATCCCATATCAAAGAGTTGAATGCCTTTTGTGCGTCCATCATTATAATAGCTGCATCACTCCCCAGCCACTTGTTCTCCCTACCGGCTATATTACAATAATTTAGAGCTATCTCCAGTTTCCCAATATTAGATATTAGCGTTCTCCCTTTAATAAATTCAGTTTGATCTAAGTGTATCAGATTCTTGATCACCAGTTGCAGTCTTGTCGCTAAAATTTGCATTAAGATTTTGTAGTCTACTTTTAACAAGGAAATAGGCCTATAAGAATCCATTGAGTTTGCTTCTTTCCCTTGTTTTAAAATCAAGACTATTCTAGATTCTATAAAATATCTTGATGGATTTACCCCTACTACAAAGAAAGAGTTATACATTTCCTTCAATAGAGGAGTAATTTTATCATCCAAGATTTTGTACAATTCCCCTGGTATATCATCCGGGCCTGGAGACTTATTAATTGCCAGTTTCTTTATAGCTGATTTAATTTCTTCATCCCTGATTGGAGAGTTTAAAATCTCTAACTCATCATTCAATATTTGGGGTAGTGTGAAATCTCTCCGAAACAACTATTTCTTATGGTGATCTACTTCCTTGTAGGTATATAGATTTCTGAAATACTGATAAAATTCTTGCGTTATATCCAGTGGTTGATTAAATATTTGATTTTTAACTTTAATTGCTGTGATCAAATTTTTTTAATTTTTGATAGCCAAATTTGCTAGATGTTTCCCTATTTTATTACCAAAGGTCATGTATTTACTATTTCTTCTGACCTCATCTTGAGCTTCTCTATGGAAACAGAAGGAATCTCTCTGTTTTTTTGCTTCTAAATATGCTTTCCAATTTAAATCGCTACTATTCTGCAAATATTGCTGATATTTATTAATAATCTGGTTTGTAATTTGAATCCAATACCTATTGTATTTTTTTTTTCTTTTTGACTATATAAGCCAGAATTTCTCCCCTTATTACTGCTTTGAAGGCTTGTCAAATCGTTTCCACATTCTCTACTGATGATTTATTTCTGCCATAATAGTCATCCCACTTACTGTTTAAGAAATTGCAAAAATCCAAATTATTATATAAATACTTAGGGGGAAAATAATCTATTATTCAACTGATTTATTGGATTCAAATCTAATGAAAGGAAGATAGGTGCATGATCCGAAATAGTAGTTGGCATTATTGACACCTTTTGGACTGCAGAGAATAAATTCCTACTAATCAAAAACATATAAATAGGTGATAGGGATTTTTTTGCCTTTGAAATGCAGGTAAATTCTTGAGTATCTGGGTAGGTATTACACCAAATATCTATCAAACCAAAATTATGCTGAACCGCCCTCAATATTTTAATATCCAAATTCACTGGGTGATCATTTTTCCTACTTCGCTTTCTATCCAATTGCCCTGACGAGATGAGATTAAAATCCCCGTCTATAATAATATTTTTATCAAACTCTAATAACTTAGCCTGAATTAATTTCCAAAAGGGACCTTTTTTTCATTGGGGCCATATACGTTGCATAGCACCACCCTCCTGTTATTCAGATTGACTTCAAGTATAATAAACCTGCCCTGTACCTCCACTTCTTTCCTAAGGATTTGATACTGCTAATTTTTCCTGAAAAGTATTGCCACTCCTCTCTTTCTGTGTACTCCAGGGGCATACCCCACCTCTCCAACCCACCCCTATTTCAGCTTTTGGCTTTCAGTTTCACCTAAATGCGTTTCCTGTAAAAAAAAAATATATCCACTCTTAATTTATTTAAATGCTGTAATGCCGATTTCCTTTTAATAGGGGATGAAAATCCCCCTACATTCCAAGATCCCAAATTATACATTCCAGTTTACATAGATACACATTCTGAGGGGGGTATTCCCCACCCCCAGGGCTGACCATCGAGGGAGAGGGGGGAAAAAAAGTAATGAAAAAAAAAGGGGAAAACTTTCCCTCCCTCTCCTCCTCCCCTCTCCTCTATATCCACAATCCTCAACTGAATTCATTTCAACGTTTTCCCCCCAGTTTAACAGCACCCATTCTTACTTGACTTCGTCTCTCAAAAAATTCTCTGCCTTTTGGGGGGTATCAAATATTTTAAATCCTTCTTTAGTTTTAATGCTAATTCTAGCCGGATACAATAACTTGAATTCTACCTTCTTGAATTAACCAAGTACATATTGGTGCACATAGTTTCCTTCTATTAAGATTAAGAATTTTTTATTCTGAAAAAGCACATTTTTTTTTAATTCTATAAGCCTCTAGAATTTTTATTTTATCTTGAAAGTTTAAAAATTTAATAATTATAGGCCTAGGTCTATCATTAAACTCATCTTGTTTTCTCAGAATACCAATCCTATGAGCATGTTCTACTAAAACAGGTTGAACACTTTCTGCAATTTTCAAAAGAGTAGGAAGTTGAACTACAGCAAACTGAATTAAAGGGACAGTATATTATAAAATTGTTTTTCCATTAATGTGTTTCCAATAACTTTTTTTACCTGCTGCAGAGTATAAAATGTATGAGATCTGCTTTTTTAAAGGCTTATTTGTGTATATGAATTAGCTGTTTTTTTGCTTTGAAGCCACAACCTAATAAAATGGGTTGAGCTTGTTGGTATAATCAGATCTCATTACTGTATCACATTGTGTACATATACCTGCTTCTTTATCTTATATCTGTCCATGAACCAATCACCAATACTGGGAGAGAACAATGGAAAATGAACATTGTATTACCTTATCTCTTTTATAACCCACTGGGAATTCAATTTCTTCTACTGGCTGTGTTAGCACAGCTTGGCATCGAGGCCAAAAACTTTCAGTATGGGTGGGAATACCACAGGCTAAATAAACAATTTCAAATGCCAATATAAGGGTAATGGAAATACTTGTAAACAATTTAATACACTCCAGCAGGTAAAGTGGATCATTGGGAACAAATTAAAGACAGGAGACATTTTTTTGAGTAAACTGTCCCTTTAAGTCCTTCTCTGCTAAGCTTTCTGTTATTCCAATTACCCTTATATTATTTCTTTGTGACCTGTTTTCAAGATCTTCCATTTTATCACTTAGAAATTGAATTTGCTTACAGGGACAGTCAACACCAGAATTTTTGTTGTTTTAAAAGATAGATGACCCCTTAATTACCAATTCCCCAGTTTTGCATAACCAACACAGTTATAATTATACACATTTTACCTCTGTAATTACCTTGTATCTAAGCCTCAGCAGACTGCCCCCTTATTTCAGTTCTTTTGACAGACTTGCATTTTAGCCAATCAGAGCTGTCTCCATGGTAAATTCACGTGCATGAGCTCAATGTTATCTATATGAAACGCGTGAACTAATGCCCTCTAGTGGTGAAAAACTATCACTTAGATTAGAGGCGGCCTTCAAGGTCTAAGAAATTAGCATATGAACCTTCTAGGTTTAGCTTTCAACTAAGAATACCAAGAGAACAAAGCAAAATTGGTGATAAAAGTAAATTGGAAAGTTGTTTAAAATGGCATTCCCTATTTGAAACATGAACGGTTTTTTTGGACTTGACTGTCCCTTTAAGCATTCCTGTAATATCCTTATCCTTTTCAATATCTCTATCTTCTAGATCTGATACCCGCTGTTCTACTAGAGCTACTCTAGAAGAGAATGGTTTAATTTCTTGTGATATTGCTTCAACACTTTTCTGTAATGATTCAAATTTGGGTATAAATAGAGCACTAATCTGTTTCAGAAGTTCTATTCTCAGAGCTGTCCTCCTGGGGAGAATCTAGACTTAGTTCTGCACTACGACTTACTTGCTGTTTTTCCTGCTATCTTCTGCTTGCCATAGCTGACGTTTTAGAATGAGGAGCAGTATAAAAAAGTTTATCCATAGACATTTAGGAGGGAAAAATATTGGTAAATCCAAAAAACAAAACAATTTACCAATATTTATGAGCTTTGTTTCAACAATTACTTATCCCCTTTCCAGAGTGTAAGAAACCAAGTTATATATAACCCTACCATGAAAATTATCCTTCTTTACCCTTTAAGATACTGTTTCCCATTTTGGCCTACAAATTTCCTTAAATTACCTTTAGTTATTCATCATGCATTCATCCAGTCTTAGCTAATATACTCAATATGTGATGCTCAGTATTACCTCTTCCTATTGAATCTTAACCTTACTAATTTCTTCCAATATTTATACCTTTTTAACCTTCTACCATAAAAGAGTGATATATTACTTTTGAAACCAACTTATTGTAGATCTCTAAAACAATATAAGATAAATCAAGCAAAGAAAAAATAATACAATATATCACAACATAAGCAAAGAGAGGAGGGGGTCTAGGGGAACTAGACCAGATACTCAAGTGCCATAGTCCTAGTTAATTCCAAGTTTAGATAAGTCACCATGAATTGGGGAGCTCTTGTACTGTGAGTCTTGGGCACCCGGAGATCCTTTTTCCAGAAGTAGTGTCCTTATCTAACCGATCTCTTGATTGACTCTTCCAGGAAAAAAGAACAAAAGAAAAGGAACGCCACATGTGTGTATCCATAATTTAAGAGAATACCAGCAGAACATACAGGGAGTGCAGAATTATTAGGCAAGTTGTATTTTTGAGGATTAATTTTATTATTGAACAACAACCATGTTCTCAATGAACCCAAAAAACTCATTAATATCAAAGCTGAATAGTTTTGGAAGTAGTTTTTAGTTTGTTTTTAGTTATAGCTATTTTAGGGGGATATCTGTGTGTGCAGGTGACTATTACTGTGCATAATTATTAGGCAACTTAACAAAAAACAAATATATACCCATTTCAATTATTTATTTTTACCAGTGAAACCAATATAACATCTCAACATTCACAAATATACATTTCTGACATTCAAAAACAAAACAAAAACAAATCAGTGACCAATATAGCCACCTTTCTTTGCAAGGACACTCAAAATCCTGCCAGCCATGGATTCTGTCAGTGTTTTGATCTGTTCACCATCAACATTGCGTGCAGCAGCAACCACAGCCTCCCAGACACTGTTCAGAGAGGTGTACTGTTTTCCCTCCTTGTAAATCTCACATTTGATGATGGACCACAGGTTCTCAATGGGGTTCAGATCAGGTGAACAAGGAGGCCATGTCATTAGATTTTCTTCTTTTATACCCTTTCTTGCCAGCCACGCTGTGGAGTACTTGGACGCGTGTGATGGAGCATTGTCCTGCATGAAAATCATGTTTTTCTTGAAGGATGCAGACTTCTTCCTGTACCACTGCTTGAAGAAGGTGTCTTCCAGAAACTGGCAGTAGGACTGGGAGTTGAGCTTGACTCCATCCTCAACCCGAAAAGGCCCCACAAGCTCATCTTTGATGATACCAGCCCAAACCAGTACTCCACCTCCACCTTGCTGGCATCTGAGTCGGACTGGAGCTCTCTGCCCTTTACCAATCCAGCCACTGGCCCATCCATCTGGCCCATCAAGACTCACTCTCATTTCATCAGTCCATAAAACCTTAGAAAAATCAGTCTTGAGATATTTCTTGGCCCAGTCTTGATGTTTCAGCTTGTGTGTCTTGTTCAGTGGTGGTAGTCTTTCAGCCTTTCTTACCTTGGCCATGTCTCTGAGTATTGCACACCTTGTGCTTTTGGGCACTCCAGTGATGTTGCAGCTCTGAAATATGGCCAAACTGGTGGCAAGTGGCATCTTGGCAGCTGCACGCTTGACTTTTCTCAGTTCATGGGCAGTTATTTTGCGCCTTGGTTTTTCCACACGCTTCTTGCAACCCTGTTGACTATTTTGAATGAAACGCTTGATTGTTCGATGATCACGCTTCAGAAGCTTTGCAATTTTAAGAGTGCTGCATCCCTCTGCAAGATATCTCACTATTTTTGACTTTTCTGAGCCTGTCAAGTCCTTCTTTTGACCCATGTTGCCAAAGGAAAGGAAGTTGCCTAATAATTATGCACACCTGATATAGGGTGTTGAT
Source organism: Bombina bombina (assembly GCF_027579735.1). Taxonomy (NCBI): domain Eukaryota; kingdom Metazoa; phylum Chordata; class Amphibia; order Anura; family Bombinatoridae; genus Bombina; species Bombina bombina. The sequence goes on along the minus strand of NC_069502.1, from coordinate 684,797,321 downwards.
GTCATTAGACCACACCCCTTCTCATTACAGAGAGGCACATCACCTAATATGCTTAATTGGTAGTAGGCTTTCGAGCCTATACAGCTTGGAGTAAGACAACATGCATAAAGAGGATGTTGTGGTCAAAATACTCATTTGCCTAATAATTCTGCACTCCCTGTATATGCACAGGGTACTCACATGTTCTGGCGGCACTCCATTATGCCAGTAGATATAGGCTGGCCCAGCTCGCTGTCTTTCTGTTCCTCAGACCGCTAATCCTCATTCATTAGGGAAACATAAAAAAAGAGAGAAAGACAAACAAAGACACATGTGTGTATCCCTTTACCACTAATGTAAATATGCCAGAAAGCTCAAATTCAGGGTACTCACAAAAATCGCGGCACCCAAGTGAGCCAAGTAGTGCAGACTGGGCCTTTGACAGCAGCCCAGCTCGCTGTCTTTAAGCTGAGTGATGCAGCAAAATCTCTGAAGTTTTCTGGAAACCAATAGAGAGAGGCAGGGGGATGCAGTTCAGTTTCTGAGTCAAAGTTATTATTTTCTTCCTCTTAACCCCTTTCCCTCTGTCTTGATAGCTATGTTAATTCCCCTTATAGTATCAAAGAATATTCAAACTTGGTCCAAGAAATCTCCTTTAATTGTCTCCCTGTATGATTTAACCTTTAAAGTCAGCATAACCTTGTTTAGACATTACAACTATGTCTATGTTTCCAGGAGGACTTCTATATCTCCAAAAAAAATCCACAGCCCCACAAATCGTTATATGCTCTGGGGTGCACAACATGGTCTGTGTGCTTGTTAGGGGTCTTCAGACACCACCTTTAATGGTGGTAAGAAAATACCCGGCGTGACAAAGAAGAGGAAGAAGGGCGAGTACAGTTCATAAAAAAAATACTAATACTCACATTCATCTCCTCGATAGCTCTATCTTCCTCTTTCTGAAACAGCCCGTTTAGGGAACCAGCATGCTGAACTTAGCATCCACTGTGGCATCTGGACACCTGCCTTCCATCCCGGCTTGTTTGGCTCAATTGACAGGTCTCTGGGCTGAGGCCTCTGTGAGTCGATTGTGCCTTGCAGTTCTTCCTTCTTGGTGCGAAGCTCCCCTGCCTGCGTCCAGCATGCTCGTCATCCGAGACTCCTCCCCCTACACACATTTGTCTCCACCTGGACGATATCTTAGTTCAAGCTCCATCTTTTCCTTTAGCAGAATTTCACACCAATCAACTATTGTTGTTTTTTCAAAAACATGGTTGGAGGATTAATTTTCCAAAGAGTTATTTGGTTTCTCAGACAAAGGTTACTTTCCTGGGTTTTCAAATAGACTAAGTGTCCATGAGTCTTTGTTCAACAGAGCAGAGATTGTTGAGATTAGTGTCAGCTTGTTTGAACCTTCAATCTCTTTCATTCCCTTTAGTGGCTCTGTGTATGGAAGTACTAGGTCTCATGATTGCAGCTTCAGATTCAATTCTATTTGCTCGATTTCACATGAGACCTCTTCAGCTTTGTATGCTGCGTCAATGGTGCAGAGATTATACTCAGCTGTCTCAAAAGATATTTTTAGATCCCAGTACAAGTCAGTCTCTAACTTTGTGTCGGATCATCAGTTTAATATTCTGGTGGCTTCTTTTGCTCATTCTACCTTGACTGTGATCACTATAGATGCAAGTCTATTAGGATAAGGAGCTGTTTGGGGGTCCCTGACAGCACAGGGGGTTTGGGATCCTCGGGAGGCGAGGTTGCCAATCAATGTTCTAGAACTCCTTGCAATTTTCAGGACCCTTCAAGATTGGCTGTTGAAAGTCTTATCTCCATTTCCAGACAGACTATGTTACAGCAGTAGCTAATGTCAACCATCAGGGAGGAACTCAGAGTTCCCTGGCTATGATGGAGGTGTCTCGAATTCTCTCTTGGGCAGAAACAAATTATTTGTTTAGTTTCTGCAATTCACATACCAGGAGTGAACAATTGTGAGGCAGACTTTCTCAGTTGTCAGTCTCTACATGCAGGGGTGTAGTCTCTTCATCAGGATGTGTTCAGTCTGATTGTGAATATTTGAGGTCTCCTCAGAATTACATCTGATGGCCTCTCATTTGGACAACAAACTTCCCAGGTACTTTGCAAGGTCCAGGGATCCTCAGGAAGAGGTAGTGGGATGCTCTAGTAGTTCCTTGGTCATTCCAGCCTGCTTATCTGTTCCCTTCTCTGGTTCTTCTTCCCAGAATGATTGCCAAGGTAGGGCTAGAGAAGTAGTCTGTTATCCTGATTGCCCAATCATGGCCTTGCTGGATTTGGTATGCAGATCTAGTTCAGATGTCTAGTTGCTTTCCTTGGCCTCTTCCTGTGCGGTCAGACCTTCTGTCCCAGGGTCCTTTTTTACATCCGGATCTCAAGTCTCTAAACTTGATGGCATGGAAATTGAACGCTTAGTTCTGACACATAAGGGTTTCTCAGATTCTGTGATTGAAACTCTGATTCAGGGGCCTAAACCTGTTTATAGGAAGATTTAGTCTATGATTACGGCAGGTAATGCTGAAATGCGTAAGATGTTTTCTCTTACATTCCTGTATTCTAAATGATCGTTCCTGTTTAATGCCTTTTAGCTAAGTGGAATTTGCAAATAAAAGTACCTTTTACTTCATCATTTTTGTTCCTGTAGGAAGATGTACCACAAGGTTTAGAAAACTTTCATTTCCTACTGTATAAATCATGTTTTTTTCCTGGCATTCTTTGAGAATTCCTAGTATTCTTCAGTTTTTACAGGATGGCCTAGATAATGGTTAATCTGCCAGTTTCCTAAAAGCGCAGATTTCAGCTCTTTCAGTTTTCTTCCATAGAAAGATTGCTAATCTTCCTGATGTTCATTGTTTTGTTCAGGCTCTGGTACGATTTAAACCTATTATCAAGCCTATTTCTCCTCCTCGGAATCTTAACTTAGTGTTAAAGGGACACTGAACCCAATTTTTTTCTTTTTCGTGATTCAGATAGAGCATGCAATTTTAAGAAACTTTCTAATTTACTCGTATTATCAATTTTTCTCTTGCTATCTTTATTTGAAAAAGAAGGCATCTAAGCTAAAGAGCCAGCCATTTTTTGTTTCATACACTGGACAGCACTTGTTTATTGGTGGGTAAATTTATACAAATTATTCAAATAAAGATACAAAGAGAATGAAGAAAATTTGATAATAGGAGTAAATTAGAAAGTTGCTTAAAATTCCATGCTCTATCACAAAAGAAAAAAATTGGGTTCAGTGTCCCTTTAAGGGTTTTGCAGGCTCCTCCTTTTGAGCCTATGCATACATTCGACATTAAACTACTTTATTGGAATTTGGAAAGTGTTGTTTCTTTTGGCTATATCCTATTCTATATGCTAGAAGAGTTTCTGAATTGTCTGCTCTTTCTTGTGAGCCTCCTTATTTGATTTTCTTTCCAAAAGGCAGGGAAGAGTCCACAACTTCATTCCTTACTGTTGGAAAATACAACACCTGACCACCAGGAGGAGGCAAAGACAATCCAGCCAAAAGCTTAAATATCGCTCCCACTTCCCCTAACCCCCCAGTCATTCTTTGCCTTTCGTCACTAGAGGATTATGACTATCATAGATCTGAAGGATGCATACCTTCACGTTCCATTCCACAGTGAACATTTCCAGTCCCTGAGATTCGCCTTTCTGGATCAACACTTCCAGTTCCTAGCACTTCCATTTGGCTTAGCTACTGTTTCAAGGATATTTACGAAGGTTCTGGGGACTCTTCTAGCGGTTGCCAGAACCCAATGTATAGCAGTAGCTCCTTACCTGGACGATATCTTGGTACAAGCATTTCTTGCCCTTCAGGCCTCCTGATACCTTCGGTGGCCCAGTGTATGGAGGTGATTGGACTCATGGTGTCTTGTATGGACATCATTCCCTTTGCCAGATTCCACCTCAGAACTTTACAGCTATGCATGCTGAGACAATGGAACAGCAACCTTTCCGATCTGTCACAACAGATAGTTCTGGACAGCCTGTCGAGAGACACACATACCAGGAGTGAACAATTGTGCTTTTGGGCACTCCAGTGATGTTGCAGCTCTGAAATATGGCCAAACTGGTGGCAAGTGGCATCTTGGCAGCTGCACGCTTGACTTTTCTCAGTTCATGGGCAGTTATTTTGCGCCTTGGTTTTTCCACACGCTTCTTGCAACCCTGTTGACTATTTTGAATGAAACGCTTGATTGTTCGATGATCACGCTTCAGAAGCTTTGCAATTTTAAGAGTGCTGCATCCCTCTGCAAGATATCTCACTATTTTTGACTTTTCTGAGCCTGTCAAGTCCTTCTTTTGACCCATGTTGCCAAAGGAAAGGAAGTTGCCTAATAATTATGCACACCTGATATAGGGTGTTGATGTCATTAGACCACACCCCTTCTCATTACAGAGAGGCACATCACCTAATATGCTTAATTGGTAGTAGGCTTTCGAGCCTATACAGCTTGGAGTAAGACAACATGCATAAAGAGGATGTTGTGGTCAAAATACTCATTTGCCTAATAATTCTGCACTCCCTGTATATGCACAGGGTACTCACATGTTCTGGCGGCACTCCATTATGCCAGTAGATATAGGCTGGCCCAGCTCGCTGTCTTTCTGTTCCTCAGACCGCTAATCCTCATTCATTAGGGAAACATAAAAAAAGAGAGAAAGACAAACAAAGACACATGTGTGTATCCCTTTACCACTAATGTAAATATGCCAGAAAGCTCAAATTCAGGGTACTCACAAAAATCGCGGCACCCAAGTGAGCCAAGTAGTGCAGACTGGGCCTTTGACAGCAGCCCAGCTCGCTGTCTTTAAGCTGAGTGATGCAGCAAAATCTCTGAAGTTTTCTGGAAACCAATAGAGAGAGGCAGGGGGATGCAGTTCAGTTTCTGAGTCAAAGTTATTATTTTCTTCCTCTTAACCCCTTTCCCTCTGTCTTGATAGCTATGTTAATTCCCCTTATAGTATCAAAGAATATTCAAACTTGGTCCAAGAAATCTCCTTTAATTGTCTCCCTGTATGATTTAACCTTTAAAGTCAGCATAACCTTGTTTAGACATTACAACTATGTCTATGTTTCCAGGAGGACTTCTATATCTCCAAAAAAAATCCACAGCCCCACAAATCGTTATATGCTCTGGGGTGCACAACATGGTCTGTGTGCTTGTTAGGGGTCTTCAGACACCACCTTTAATGGTGGTAAGAAAATACCCGGCGTGACAAAGAAGAGGAAGAAGGGCGAGTACAGTTCATAAAAAAAATACTAATACTCACATTCATCTCCTCGATAGCTCTATCTTCCTCTTTCTGAAACAGCCCGTTTAGGGAACCAGCATGCTGAACTTAGCATCCACTGTGGCATCTGGACACCTGCCTTCCATCCCGGCTTGTTTGGCTCAATTGACAGGTCTCTGGGCTGAGGCCTCTGTGAGTCGATTGTGCCTTGCAGTTCTTCCTTCTTGGTGCGAAGCTCCCCTGCCTGCGTCCAGCATGCTCGTCATCCGAGACTCCTCCCCCTACACACATTTGTCTCCACCTGGACGATATCTTAGTTCAAGCTCCATCTTTTCCTTTAGCAGAATTTCACACCAATCAACTATTGTTGTTTTTTCAAAAACATGGTTGGAGGATTAATTTTCCAAAGAGTTATTTGGTTTCTCAGACAAAGGTTACTTTCCTGGGTTTTCAAATAGACTAAGTGTCCATGAGTCTTTGTTCAACAGAGCAGAGATTGTTGAGATTAGTGTCAGCTTGTTTGAACCTTCAACCTCTTTCATTCCCTTTAGTGGCTCTGTGTATGGAAGTACTAGGTCTCATGATTGCAGCTTCAGATTCAATTCTATTTGCTCGATTTCACATGAGACCTCTTCAGCTTTGTATGCTGCGTCAATGGTGCAGAGATTATACTCAGCTGTCTCAAAAGATATTTTTAGATCCCAGTACAAGTCAGTCTCTAACTTTGTGTCGGATCATCAGTTTAATATTCTGGTGGCTTCTTTTGCTCATTCTACCTTGACTGTGATCACTATAGATGCAAGTCTATTAGGATAAGGAGCTGTTTGGGGGTCCCTGACAGCACAGGGGGTTTGGGATCCTCGGGAGGCGAGGTTGCCAATCAATGTTCTAGAACTCCTTGCAATTTTCAGGACCCTTCAAGATTGGCTGTTGAAAGTCTTATCTCCATTTCCAGACAGACTATGTTACAGCAGTAGCTAATGTCAACCATCAGGGAGGAACTCAGAGTTCCCTGGCTATGATGGAGGTGTCTCGAATTCTCTCTTGGGCAGAAACAAATTATTTGTTTAGTTTCTGCAATTCACATACCAGGAGTGAACAATTGTGAGGCAGACTTTCTCAGTTGTCAGTCTCTACATGCAGGGGTGTAGTCTCTTCATCAGGATGTGTTCAGTCTGATTGTGAATATTTGAGGTCTCCTCAGAATTACATCTGATGGCCTCTCATTTGGACAACAAACTTCCCAGGTACTTTGCAAGGTCCAGGGATCCTCAGGAAGAGGTAGTGGGATGCTCTAGTAGTTCCTTGGTCATTCCAGCCTGCTTATCTGTTCCCTTCTCTGGTTCTTCTTCCCAGAATGATTGCCAAGGTAGGGCTAGAGAAGTAGTCTGTTATCCTGATTGCCCAATCATGGCCTTGCTGGATTTGGTATGCAGATCTAGTTCAGATGTCTAGTTGCTTTCCTTGGCCTCTTCCTGTGCGGTCAGACCTTCTGTCCCAGGGTCCTTTTTTACATCCGGATCTCAAGTCTCTAAACTTGATGGCATGGAAATTGAACGCTTAGTTCTGACACATAAGGGTTTCTCAGATTCTGTGATTGAAACTCTGATTCAGGGGCCTAAACCTGTTTATAGGAAGATTTAGTCTATGATTACGGCAGGTAATGCTGAAATGCGTAAGATGTTTTCTCTTACATTCCTGTATTCTAAATGATCGTTCCTGTTTAATGCCTTTTAGCTAAGTGGAATTTGCAAATAAAAGTACCTTTTACTTCATCATTTTTGTTCCTGTAGGAAGATGTACCACAAGGTTTAGAAAACTTTCATTTCCTACTGTATAAATCATGTTTTTTTCCTGGCATTCTTTGAGAATTCCTAGTATTCTTCAGTTTTTACAGGATGGCCTAGATAATGGTTAATCTGCCAGTTTCCTAAAAGCGCAGATTTCAGCTCTTTCAGTTTTCTTCCATAGAAAGATTGCTAATCTTCCTGATGTTCATTGTTTTGTTCAGGCTCTGGTACGATTTAAACCTATTATCAAGCCTATTTCTCCTCCTCGGAATCTTAACTTAGTGTTAAAGGGACACTGAACCCAATTTTTTTCTTTTTCGTGATTCAGATAGAGCATGCAATTTTAAGAAACTTTCTAATTTACTCGTATTATCAATTTTTCTCTTGCTATCTTTATTTGAAAAAGAAGGCATCTAAGCTAAAGAGCCAGCCATTTTTTGTTTCATACACTGGACAGCACTTGTTTATTGGTGGGTAAATTTATACAAATTATTCAAATAAAGATACAAAGAGAATGAAGAAAATTTGATAATAGGAGTAAATTAGAAAGTTGCTTAAAATTCCATGCTCTATCACAAAAGAAAAAATTGGGTTCAGTGTCCCTTTAAGGGTTTTGCAGGCTCCTCCTTTTGAGCCTATGCATACATTCGACATTAAACTACTTTATTGGAATTTGGAAAGTGTTGTTTCTTTTGGCTATATCCTATTCTATATGCTAGAAGAGTTTCTGAATTGTCTGCTCTTTCTTGTGAGCCTCCTTATTTGATTTTCTTTCCAAAAGGCAGGGAAGAGTCCACAACTTCATTCCTTACTGTTGGAAAATACAACACCTGACCACCAGGAGGAGGCAAAGACAATCCAGCCAAAAGCTTAAATATCGCTCCCACTTCCCCTAACCCCCCAGTCATTCTTTGCCTTTCGTCACTAGAGGATTATGACTATCATAGATCTGAAGGATGCATACCTTCACGTTCCATTCCACAGTGAACATTTCCAGTCCCTGAGATTCGCCTTTCTGGATCAACACTTCCAGTTCCTAGCACTTCCATTTGGCTTAGCTACTGTTTCAAGGATATTTACGAAGGTTCTGGGGACTCTTCTAGCGGTTGCCAGAACCCAATGTATAGCAGTAGCTCCTTACCTGGACGATATCTTGGTACAAGCATTTCTTGCCCTTCAGGCCTCCTGATACCTTCGGTGGCCCAGTGTATGGAGGTGATTGGACTCATGGTGTCTTGTATGGACATCATTCCCTTTGCCAGATTCCACCTCAGAACTTTACAGCTATGCATGCTGAGACAATGGAACAGCAACCTTTCCGATCTGTCACAACAGATAGTTCTGGACAGCCTGTCGAGAGATTCTTGTTGGCTCTGTCACTCTTTCGATCAATATCTTGGAAATCCGGGCAATCTTCAATGCTCTGAGGGTTTGGCCCCTACTGGGTTCATCCCAGTTTATCAGATTCCAATCAGACAAAATAACTTTGGTAGCCTACATCAACCATCAGGGAGGAACGAGAAGTTCCTTAGAAATGAGAGAAGTATCTCAGATCCTAGAATGGGCTGAGGCCCACAACTGTATGCTGTCAGTGATCCACATTCCGGGTGTAGACAACTGGGAAGCAGACTTCCTCAGCAGGCAATTCTTTCACCCAGGGGAATGGTCTCTCCACCCCAAGGTCTTTGCAGAGATATGCAGCAGATGGGGGATGCTGGAGATAGACCTCAATGCCTCCCGTTTCAATGCCAAACTACCCAAGTACGGGTCGAGGTTGAGGGATCCTCCAGCTGTTCTAATAGATGCCCAAGCGGTTCCATGGAGGTTCAGACTCATATATCTCTTTCCTCCATTTCCTCTTCTCTCTTGTGTGGTGGCCTGAATCAAACAGGAACAAGCATCTGTGATTCTAATTGCTCCATCCTGGCCACAAAGGACTTGGTTTGCAGATCTGGTAGGGATGTCTTCATCTCCTCCATTGAGGTTACCTTGTCGCAGCAGGGACCTGCTGATACAGGGTCCCTTCTTTCATGAAAATCTAGATTCTCTGAGGCTGACAGTGTGGAGATTGAACACTTAGTCTTAGCCAGGAGAAGTTTCTCTGAGAGTGTCATCGACACTTTGATTCAAGTTCGTAAGCCAGTTACTCAATGCATCTACCATAAGGTTTGGCGGACATACCTGCACTGGTGTGAGGAGCGTAGTTTTTCTTGGCATAAGGTTAAAGTTGCCAGAAATTTATCTTTTCTCCAGGATGGACTGGAAAAGGGTCTGTCTGCTAGTTCCCTGAAGGGACAGATATCTACCATGTTGGTGTTGCTGCACAAGAGATTAGCTGAGCAGTCCTTCGTTAAGGCTCTGACTAGGATCAGACCTGTGGTTAGGAAGATGGCTCCGCCATGAAGTCTCAATCTTGTTCTTCGTGTGTTGCAGGCTCCGTTTGAGCCCATGCATAATGTTGACATTAAACTGTTATCTTGAAAGGTTTTGTTTCTATTAGCTATTGCCCCCGCTCGCATGCTCTCCGAGATTTCTGCCTTGCAATGTTACCCCCCTTATCTTGTTTTTCATGCCGATAAGGCGGTTTTGAGTACTAAGTTAGGTTTCCTTCCTAAGGTGGTGTCAGATCGCAACAATAATTAGGAGATTGTTGTTCCATCCTTGTGTCCCAATCCTTCTTCGGCAAAGGAACGTTTGCTTCAAAATCTAGATGTGGTTCGTGCCTTGAAGTTCTATCTTCAGGCTACTAAGGAGTTCAGACAATCTTCATCTTTGTAATTTATGCGGGTAAGCGTAGGGGTCAGAAGGCCACTACGACTTCCCTGTCTTTCTGGTTGAGAAGTGTCATCTGCCTAGCTTATGAGACGGCGGGACAACAGCCTCCTGAGAGGATATGGCTCATTACACTAGAGCAGTAGCTTCTTCCTGGGCTTTTAAGAATGAAGACTCAATGGATCAGATTTGTAAGGCGGGTACCTGGTCCTCCTTACATACTTTTTCTAAATTTTACAAGTTTGATGTGTTTGCTTCGGATGAAGCAGCTTTCAGGAGAAAAGTTTTGCAGGCTGTGGTGTCCTCAGATTAGGGTCCGCCTCTTTTTTGTTCTCTCCCGTTATTCCTTCAGTGTCCTCTGGAGCTTGGGTATTGTTTTCCCAACAGTAAGGAATGAAGTTGTGGACTCTCCTGGCCTTATGGAAAGAAAACTAAATTTATGCTTACCAGATAAATTCCTTTCTTTCCTGGCAGGAAGAGTCCACAACCCTGCCCCTTAGTTATTCTTTGTTTGGCGGCTTTCTTTTTGTTTTTCTTCTGGCACCTTTATACCCTGATGTTTCTCCTACTTTTCCTCGTTCATTCTGCCGAATGGGGGCATCAAGATCCATTTGGAGCTTGATAATTCGGCCCCTATGTCTCCACAAAACCTCATTCTTAGGCCCCACCCTTTATCCCACTACATATATTTTTCAAAACTTAGCAGTCATTATCCCCTTGGTTGCCAGTAACACATGTATGTAGTAGTGATGTGAACCCTTGGCTGCCAGAGGTACACACCCAGCTATGATTGAACACCCCTATGGTTGGCTGCCTGTAACATATGTAATAGAAAATGCACAGTGTAACTTCTTTTTGAGACATATTTCTAATGCATAAAGGTCTAGAAGGCCCTTTACATATAGCTGATAGGGGTCTTTAAAATGTCTAGTATTTTTGTACAGATTTTACTGGACAGCCTGCTAAAATACTGGACTGTCCGGTTGAATACTGGACACCTAACAACCTTAAAGAACAGTAGTAGCTCAGAGACTTTCAGGAACTTATGCAAATAACTTCTAAAGCTTATCAGTAAAGAATAATTAATAGGCTTCTGTTTCAAACATACATAAACTGATTTATTGTAAATATAAATCATAGATTAAAACACTTTCGAGAGTATTAGCCGCTTTTCCTGGAAATTTTATGGCTCTTGATTGCATTTTTCCGAGAAGAGACACAAAACGTTGTAAGTAAATTGCACATACATATTGTATATATTCATAATAAATAGAACTTTCCAAACTGGTTTAACAGTATAATAATAGACATGTAGTCTATTTCCAACCATAACAATGCATGCCTGCATCTATTTGATGTAAATCCAGTAACCCCGGGAACCATACATTATGGAATTAAGTTCCATATACTCTAAGATTCTCCTCCACATCTTGCCTTTCATTCCTTATTTAATTTGCCTTACATCCTAGGGCACTGGATCTTTTTGAACATTTTAAAACAGGACAATTTCTGACAGCAGACACATGCTTTGCAATTTCTTTCCAATCAATGATTTTCATATCTACTTGTATGAGCAGATAATTTGCGAGTTTATCATAATGCTCTTGAATTCTTTAAATGCTGCCATTCAAGTATAATCAGTTTAATTATTTTTTTAAATATTTTTTTTTATTATTATCATCCTTTATAAATTAAAAGAAAAACAAATTATCTATATATTATTTATTATAATTTAAAATAACTTAAAAATGATGTTATTTTCAAAACTTAACACAAGACCAATATGTTTACAATTATAAGTTAATAAATCCAAACTTAAGTATCAGAATATTAAACATTTTTTTGCTGAATGCAAAAATAGTGTATTTCTAATGGGCAAAGAAAACTGCATTAATTAATGTAAAACAGAATGACCTCACACATAATGGCCTAGATTACGAGTTGTGCGTTAGGGTTAAAAAGCAGCGTTAAGATCTCCTAACACTGCCTTTTTAACGCCCTCTGGTATTACGAGTCTTGCAGGTACAGGTATACCGCTCACTTTTTTGGCCATACTCGGAAATACCGCAAATCCACTTACGTCAATTATGTTTCCTATATTTTCAATGGGACTTGAATAGCGCCGGTATTACGAGTCTGACCAAAAGTGAGCGGTAGACCCTCTCCTGTCAAGCCTGGTATCGCATTTAAAAGTCAGTAGTTACGAGTTTTACACCACAACGCCGTAGCATAAAACTCTTAACTAAAGTGCTAAAAAGTACACCAACACCCATAAACTACATATTAACCCCTAAACCGAGCCCCCCCCCATCGCAAACACTAAAATAAATATTTTAACCCCTTATCTGCTGAACCGGACATCGCCGCCACTATAATAAATATATTAACCCCTAAACCGCTGCACTCCCGCATCGCAAACACTAGTTAAATATTATTAACCCCTAATCTGCCGCCCCTAACATCGCCACCACCTACCTACATTTATTAACCCCTAATCTGCCACTCCCAACATCGCCGCCACTATATTAAATGTATTAACCCCTAAACCTAAGTCTAACCCTAACCCCCCTAACTTAAATATAATTACAATAAATCTAAATAAAATTACTACAATTAACTAAATAATTCCTATTTAAAACTAAATACTTACCTATAAAATAAACCATAAGCTAGCTACAATATAACTAATAGTTACATTGTAGCTAGCTTAGGATTTATTTTTATTTTACAGGCAACTTTGTATTTATTTTAACTAGGTACAATAGTTATTAAATAGTTATTAACTATTTAATAACTACCTAGTTAAAATAAAGACAAATTTACCTGTAAAATAAAACCTAACCACTACACTAAAACCTAACACTACACTATAATTAAATAAATTAACTAAATTAAATACAATTAATTACAATTAAATAAAACTAAAGTACGAAGAAGAAAAAAACACTAAATTACAGAAAATAATAAAGAAATTACAAGATTTTTAAACTAATTACACCTACTCTAATCCCCCTAACAAAATAAAAAAGCCCCCCAATCAGCCAATAGTATTGAGCTGGCTTTCTATATGCTGTTCCAATCAGCCAATAGAATGCCAGTTCAATCCTATTGGCTGATTGCATCAGCCAATATGATTTTTTCTACCTTAATTCCAATTGGCTGATAGAATTCTATTCATAGTTGCAACACAATTATATTGCACTTCACTTCAATAGTACATCACTAAAAGATACACCATTTTCAGTTTTTAGTATTTACACCTGAAGCGTCTCTAGATCATAATCGAGATTTTGTCACAACATTTTAGTTATAATCTATTTTCTATCATTGTATAATATTATTAAATATTGTATTGTTTTTTTAAATTATTGTATTTTTAAAATATTGCATTGTTTTTATGAACATGTATTTATGTTGAATTTTAAACTGTATTTCAAATGTATGATTAAAATTATACGTTTTTGTAATACCAACGTTTGAATATTTAGACCCAGCCTTGCTAGCTTTGGCACTTTGGAGCTTACTAACCTTAAAATAAATACAAAGTTGCCTGTAAAATAAAAATAAACCCTAAGCTAGCTACAATGTAACTATTAGTTATATTGTAGCTATTTTAGGGTTTATTTTATAGGTAAGTATTTAGTTTTAAATAGGAATTATTTAATTAATGATATAAATTTTATTTAGATTTATTTAAATTATATTTAAGTTAGGTGGGGTTAGGGTTAGACTTAGGTTTAGGGGTTAATAACTTTATTATAGTTGTGGCGACGTGGGCGGCAGATTAGGGGTTAATAAATGTAGTTAGGTTGCGGCGACATTGGGGCGTCAGATTAGTGGTTAATAAATATAATGTAGGGTTCGGCGATGTTGGGGGCAGCAGATTAGGGGTTCATAAGTATAATGTAGGTGGCGGCGGTGTCCGGAGCAGCAGATTAGGGGTTACTAATATAATGTAGGTGTTGGCAATGTCAGGGGCGGCAGATTAGGGGTTAATAAGTGTAAGATTAGGGGTGTTTAGACTCAGGGTTCATGTTAGGGTGTTAGGTGTAGACATAACTTTTATTTCCCCATAGGAATCAATGGGGCTGCGTTAGGAGCTTTACACTGCTTTTTTGCAGGTGTTAGTTTTTTTTCCAGCCGGCTCTCCCCCATTGATTCCTAATGGGAAATCGTGCACAAGCACGTTTAGCCAGCTCACCGCTAACGTAAGCAGCGCTGGTATTGAGGTGAGATGTGGAGCAAAATTTTGCTCTTCGCTCACTTTTTTTTGAATAGTGCTTAACAGCATACAAAAATTAAACTCCAGAGAATTATATTGTGTATGCACCAGTAAGTAAAAATTTCAGTAGTAAGAATAAATAAAAGTTATGCTCACCTGATAAATTCATTTCTTTCATGATAGTGAGAATCCACAAGATATCACATGTGAGGATACAATTAAGTCCACTAAAAGGAGGCAAAAATAACACTACATTCCAGAGCTTTAATCCACTCTCCCTGAATCACTGACGGGTTGCCACCTTTTAACCAGCGATTTCCTGGGCATGTTTTGGGGGGGGTGGTTTGGGAGTGTGGGGGTGTGGCCTTTTATGAAATTTACACAAATTTCAAACACATGCTGCCCTGAAATTACAATAACAAAATAATTACAAAGCATTTCAAATATTGCAGTCTGCAAGCCTGCTTTACTGTGTAGTAATTAAAACTAAAATAAAAATAATTTTAACTTTAACAAGGATCTTGATCACTATGCATGTGAAACAGTGTTTTAAATGCGCTAAAGATTTTTTACAGTTTGCTAACGTTTTAAGTTACACCAAAATGATAAATGAGGCCCACTCATTTGAAAAGTTTGGGCATCCATGTTGTTTTGATTTACAGATTTCCGGTATGGTATGTCTTGAAGTTAAATGATAATTGTGCCCCTTGTGCCATGATTACAGATTAATATAATGTCAATACACACAGAGGGTGATGTTTATCAGTTAACTGGGCATTATAGGCGATAGGTACCTCACACAGTTAGCCCTCCCATTCCTGCAATGTAACTGGTCCTTTTGTTTAGCAACCCTTTTATAGCTCGTGTCAATGTGTGTGCCGTGTGTGCCTTGTGTGCATCCTCTCCACCAAGATCTCACTGGCCCTCACCGTGCTCTTGAAATCAGAGAGCGGTGCGGGTGCTCAATGGACCCAGGCAGCAAGCCGCCCACTCATTTCGTAGCCTCTGGGGAGGATGCTAAACTCAGACCCTTAGTATAGCATTTCCTGTGCCATTTAGACAGCCAAGCACTGCCTCCTCACTGCTTCCGAAAGCCGACCGCTTCTAGTTCTTACAGCAGTGACCTGATGGTGTCTCATTCACTTCCTTGAGATGGTGGAGGTCACAGCAGGCTGTTGATTTACTACGGTAGCCAGTCGTCTCTCATCAGGCTCACTTAATCCCTGCAGATCAGGTGCACATGCTTGTGAAATATTCCAAAGGTGAACTCAGGAGACAAGTGTGGGGACTGGGGAAACTCGGACATTTGCATGCCTGGTCCTGAGTGAGGAATAAACCCTGCACACAGATTGAAATTTGGATTGCCTGTGTTAATCTTGGACAGGTGGCATCCCTGCAGCTATGTTATTGATCAGGCACTGTGGCCCACAGAAATCTATCTCTGGCATGCCCCAGCATCTCTTTATTTGGTCAAACACTTCCTGATTCCCCAGATGAAGGTAGTGCTGACTGAAAAATCCTGCCTCCCAATTGTTTACTCCTAGGATGTGAGTGGTTGAGATCAAGCAATAGTAATGTTCTGCCCATCTGAGAATGCGGGACATTTTGTTTACTGCCAGGGAACTGCACTTCTGCCCTGGTGATTGATAAAAGCCTTTGTTGTGACATTGGCCCCGATGAGCGATAGTGCTGCGAGGTGGCAATATATATTCAAAAGGGATCCGATGCATTGTCTAGAATGCTGGCAAATATTCAAAAGTGCCCACATTACTTTTTGAACGCAGCATCGCAGAGGAGTGTTTTACATACATTGCAGTGGGTGCCGATGCTTGTGAAATATTCCAAGCAGCATTGTCACCGTCAATGGCAATTTAAAGTAAACAATCCTTTTTAATATATAGCACCGAGCCTAATAACTCTAACCATCTAGATTATAAGGTTCCCCCAGGAATAGGGCCCTCAATTCCCCCTGTATTTGTCTGTAAAATGTTGTCTTTTATTGTATTGTTTCTCCGGTGTACTTTTATCCTTGTACCCATGGGCAGCGCTGCGGAATCTGTTGGCGCTTTATAAATAAAGAATAATAATAATAACCATGTATCCCTAAATCAACATAACCCTCCACTACAAACTAACCCTGCACTAACTAACCCCTAAACCGCCAATAGCCCACCACAACAAACTCCTTAACCAATAGCCTACTGCAAACACCCCCTACACTACTTAACCCCTATACTGCCAATACCCCCTAACCTATTAATGTCCCAGTGCAACTACCAGTTCAGCATACAATTAGTAGACCATGAATTTATAAATAAAGAACACAGCTACATTACCTGATGGAATAAACGCTAAAGACACCCTATACAGTCCATGTGAACTTATACACATTGATTTGGCCAAAACACTAGAAGAAGCCATGTCATCCCGGAATGGTTAAATTATTAAGCTGCTTACACTTTTTTGCAACAGGATCATTTCAACATTAGCAGTGTGGAATTGTGAAATTCCTATAACCAATAATGAATGCCCTTAAAAAAACATTTCTCTACATTCATAAACACTCTCTAAAATCTAGGCCTATTTATATGACAGTTATCGAATTCCATACATAGGACTAGATTACGAGTGGCGCGCTAACTGTTGCACACAAGCGATAAGGGGTTTATCTCGGTTCGTTGTTCGCCTATTAAAAGTTGAAAGTAAACGTGTTTGATTGAGGGCAATTTAATTTAATGCGCGTCAAGTTAGCGCAACTTCCGAGCTCTAGCTGTTAAGCGAGACAAAAAAGTTGCACAAAACACATTAAAAATACACTGTACAGCACAGTTACACTTATAATAAAATTATTTTAAAAAAAAATTGCATAAAAAAAGTTATAAGGGCAGCACTTGAAACCAAAATAAATGTTTTTTTTTTTTATTGAGGTTTTATTCTATTCCTTTTTTTCCTGCTGCATTGGCTTATGTGATATTAGAGAGTGTGGAGCAGGAACTGTAGGCGCGCTACAAGTAACTATTGTGTGAGAATGTGTGTCTGCTCTATAACTGAAGAACTGCGCGGGAACTGTATTTTAAAAGTTAACAACTTCAGCATAGTTGCTAGCTAGTTCCTGTTTCCTGTAAAACAAAAACAATTCTGTTTTATCTAATAAATCTTTTTTTTTTAAATAAAGGATGAGCATGTACTGATAAGTAGGGCTGGTGATAACAATGTGACGGATACCCCCGGCTACCCCGACTGGGTAGCTCCGCCAAACGGGTCCTGCTTCCTTCCTGCCGACTGCAGCTATGTAGCTGGCAAGTGACCACAGCCTGTAGCCACCCCTGATGCCCGACAGCACCAGTACTCAGGGTCCCACCCTGTGGCAGACTCCAGCTACCCAGGCTGGATAGCTCTGCCTGAGGATCCTTTCTCTGCCTGGAACAGGCTGCTATGTAGCCCAGGAAAGTGATTTTAGCTGGAACCAACCCAAATAACTAGACACACTAGCATTCAGGTTAGACAGGAACTGATTTTTATTGAAAACACACACTCCTTTTATACAGTCAGCTCATCTTGATAAGACCCTGGACAATCCCACTATTTTCCCACCATTCCCGCCCCTCCAGACAGCCCGGCACCTCCATAGGAGCCACAGTCCCACATAATCCCAATACCTATGGGTGGCGGTTTCAGGGTGATCCCGGTGGAGCGGCGGCACTTCCAGCATGATTCGTTACTGGGGACCGGAGTTACAATCCGTTGAAGTTATGGAGTTAGGGGTGTCCAAAACCCCCGGTTCCCAAAGGAGCTCCCCTCTGGCAATTCCACCACCCCTTGTACTCCCCAGGGGCTACTAATCCCAAAAAGAGCGGAGCTCTGGGGCACATGGTTGATGGAGCGACCTTGGTTAAAGTTACCGGGTGTTCTGCTGTCCTGGGGCCGACTGTGAGTTCCAGGAGCCTGGCCAGCCTGAGAGGGGTTGGGCGGGTGTCCGTTGTGAGGTGGCCGACCGGTAGTTCCAGGAGCCCAGCCAGCCTAGGATGGTTTTCCTGGTTATAAACAGATGGTGGTTGCTCTGAGGAGCCCAAAACCACTGAGAAACAACAGGGGTGAGGTTGTAGGGGGGTGGGGATTTAACCCTTGCAGCCCAGTATCTGTGACAACTCCCCCCTTCCAGTTCGGCAGACCCAGCTAGATCCCCACGGGTCTACTGGGGGATGTCCGAGGAGCATTCTATTTCAGTCTGCCGGGAAAGTCCATCGGCATTCCCATTGCTCTTTCCCGGCCTATACTGAACGTTAAAGTTAAAGGGCTGCAGGGCTAAACTCCATCTTAGTAGACGTCCATTATCTCCCGACACTCGATTAAGCCAAACCAGGGGGTTGTGATCGGTGAGGACAGTGAAGGGTCTTCCATAGAGGTACGGTTGTAATTTCTTGAAGGCCCATACCAGTGCCAGGCATTCCTTCTCCACCGCCGCATAGCCTACCTCCCTGGGCAGCAGTTTCCTGCTGATGTAGGCTATGGGGTGGTCTTGCCCTTCTTCGTCTAGCTGGCTTAGTACTGCTCCCAATCCAAACATGGAGGCATCTGTGTGGACACAAAAACGTTTGGTGGGGTTAGGCGCGGCCAGGACTGGGGCAGAGATCAAGGCAGACTTGAGGCCCTGAAAGACGTTTTCACATTCTGAGGACCACAGTACCTGTCGGGAAGTCTTTTACGAGTCAGGTCGGTCAGGGGTTTGGCTAGGGTGCTATAATTGGGGACGAACCTTCGGTAATAGCCGGCGGTTCCTAGGAAGGCTAAGACCTGGGTTTTAGTTTGAGGAGTGGCCAGTTTGCCACTGCCTCAACCTTGGCGGGCTCTGGCTGCTGCTGCCCACAGCCTACTCGGTGGCCCAGGTACTGGACTTCCGAGCGGCCTATGGTGCATTTGTCGGGTTTCAGGGTCAGCCCGGCGGTTCTGAGGCAATCTAGAACGATGCCCAGGTGGATCAAATGATCCTCCCAGGTGTCGCTAAAGATGGCAATGTCGTCCAAGTAGGCACAGGCCTAGTCTTGTAGGCCATCCAGCAGGCGATCCACCATCGTCTGAAAGGTGGCTGGAGCATTCTTCACCCCAAATGGCATGACCTTAAACTGGTAGAGGCCGAAAGGGGTGATGAAGGCGGACTTGGGAACGGAGTCAGGGTCTAGTGGGATCTGCCAATACCCCTTGCAGAGGTCAAGGGTAGTTAGGAAGTGACCCCTGGCGATTCTATCTAAGAGGTCATCGACGCGGGGCATGGGATAGGCGTCGGTTGTGGTTCTGTCATTGAGCTTACGGTAGTCAATGCAGAACTGGGTAGTACCATCTTTCTTGGGGACCAGCACCACAGGGGAGGCCCAGGGACTGTTGGACGGTTCAACAACACCGAGGTCCAACATTCCTCGGAGCTCCCGGTGCATACTGTCTCTGACAGCTTCAGGTACTCTGTAAGCTGCCTGTCTCAGGGGAGCTTGTCCCGGGGTTTCCACTCGGTGCACAGCCACTGTGGTGTATCCAGGGACATTGGAGAACATCTCCTGGCGGTCCTCTGGTAAATGCCGGATCTGCTGTCTCTGTCCAGCTGATAACCTCTCATCCAAGATTATGTTGGCTACTCCTTGAGGGGTCTCATCCGGCTCGGGGAGCTCTGGCATGAGAAGGCTCTCCGAGTCTTCTATAGCCAGGGCACAGATAGTGGCTACATCTTGGGGTCTTTCTACATACTCCTTGAGCATGTTCACATGAAAGGTCCGTTGGACCCGATCATCGGAGCATTTTGCTACAAGGAAGGTGGTGTTATTCAATTGTTCCACCACCCGGTAGGGCCCTTGCCAGGAAGCCTGTAACTTGTTTGTTTTGACAGGTTTCAAGGCAAGAACCCTCTGCTCTACTGTGAGAATTTGGCTACGAGCATTACGGTCGTACCACCGTTTCTGTCTCCTTTGGGCACTCTGCAGGTTCTCCCGCACCATGGCAGTGAGGTCCTTCAGCCAATCCCTGAACTTCAGGATGTACTCCACAACAGAGGGTCCTTCCTCCCCTGCTGATCCCTCCCAGTGGGCTCGCAACAAGTCTAGGGGCCCCCTTATTTTCCGGCCATACAGCAGTTCAAAGGGTGAAAACCCGGTGGATTCCTGGGGCACCTCTCTGTAGGCAAATAGGAGGTGCGGCAGGAATTTTTCCCAGTCTTTGTGAGTAGCCGAGAACGTCCGAAGCAATTGTTTCAGTGTCCCGTTAAACCGTTCACAAAGCCCATTGGTCTGGGGTTGATAGGGGGCACTGTACAGGGGTTTTATCCCACACAGTTCCCATAACTTTTGGGTGACCTCCGCTGTAAACTGGGTCCCCTGGTCAGAGACCATTTCTCAGGGGAAGCCTACCCGGGTGAATACCCGGAGCAATGCACTGGCCACCGTCTCCGCCTGGATATTCGCCAGAGGTATGGCCTCTGGATACCTAGTGGCATAGTCTACTACTGTATGTATTTTTTCCCGGAGGGACTAGGTCTAGGTAGGGGCCCTACTATATCCACAGCGATTCTGCTAAAGGGTTCGTCAATAATGGGGAGAGGGTTAAGGGGGGCTTTCGTATGGTCCCCGGTCTTCCCTACCTTTTGACACACTATGTAGGTCCTGCAATATTCCTTAATTTCTCGCGTGATTCTGGGCCAGAAAAAGATCTGAGTAAGGCGATGGTGTGTTCGGGAGTTGCCTAAATGCCCGGCCAAAGGGATATCGTGCCCTATTCGCAGCAGGTTGGACCGATATTTTTTCGGTACCACCAGCTGACGTTTGGGTACTGGCCCTTTCTTCCGCCAGGAGACCCGATACAACAGGCCGTTTTCCCATTGGAACCGTTCTTCCCCGGGGCCCTGGGGATCAGTCCCTACTCGGTCTCGGTAGGGGGTAAGGGTCGGGTCGCTCAGAGTCTCTTTGGCAAATTCAGAAGAGGAGGCCCAGGATAGTTGGTCGGGAAGGAGGGCAGGGAGCGGGGTTGGGAGTTGGGGCGTGAGGGTAGGCCGTCGGGGAAGGAGAGGAGTCAGGGTGGGGGGTCTTACCTGGGTCCCCAGCTGTGGTGTGTTGGCTTGCCACTGAGCTTTCCTGCGGGTGGTTACTGGGCAGGTGTCCAGGGGAGTATCCCCCAAAAAGGTGGAAACAAGTAGGCCGAGGTCATTTCCTAGTACAACATCTGCAGGAAGATCTGGCATAATGGCCACGTCCATAGTGCGGGCTCCAGCGCCCCAAGCCAGATGGACACAGGCCATAGGGACTCGTATCGTGGCACCTCCGGCCACTCGAACAGCAAGAGTTCTCCTAGTAGCAGTAGAAGCGGAGGCCAGATGAGGCTGGATCAGGGTAATGGTGGATCCAGTGTCCCGTAACCCCTGAGCTGCCTTTCCATTGACCCAAACGGTCTGGCAGTGATGCTGACGGTTGTCTATGGACGCCAGGTAGGCTTCTTGTAGGTTGCCAACCTCCTCTTCAGCCCATTCAGGATAGTCAGCCGGTGCATAAGCATAGTGGGCAGCGGCTGGGTAGGTTGGGGCGGGAGCTCTCACCCAAGCTGTGGGCTGGAGGTGTCTTGGCTGAGTGGCTGGCTGTTGTCGGACCCGACTTGGGCATTCCCACCTGAGGTGGCGGGGTGTCCGCAGGAAAAACATCCCCGTGAGTCCCTGAATCCGGCCGGAGGGACAAAGTCCGGACGGCCCGGAGGCTTATTGGTAGCCGCTGGGGGTCGGACTACCACCAAAGCTGTGCGGGGAGTCGATTGTGGGCTAGAGCGAACTTGGCAGCGGGCATCTGTGTACTGATCTGCTAGGACAGCTGTCTGGTCTGCTGTGGTGGGCCGCCGGTCCTGGACCCATTCTTTAATCGCGACTGGAATATGATTATAAAAATGTTCCAGTAGAAAAAGCTGTGCCACTTCTGCCCCAGTAGTGGCCTTGCAGCCGGCTAGCCAGGACGTCAGCAACCTGGTGAATTGGTGGGTCCATTCTGTGAAAGGCTGTTCATCCTGCTTCCTTAGTGCCCGGAACTTCTGCCGGTGGGCCTCTGGTGTGAGCACATATCGGGCAAGGATACGGTCTTTCACCTTGTTATAATCCTTTTGGTCCTCAGAAGGGGTAGCGTGGAAAGCTGCCAAAGCCCGCCCTGACAATTTACCGATCAGGACAGTCTATTGGCATAGGCTACCCCCTGCAGTTCGCATTGGGTCTCAAAGACCTGAAGGTAACAGTCAATATCCTCCTCCTCTTCCTTGTAGGCTCGAAAGGCCCCATGGGGTAGCTTGTGCAGTCGAAGAGCCGGCACTCCATGGGCTGATGGAGCCCCTCCTATGGACTGGTGGATTTCTGCTAACTTGAGCTGGGTAACATCCAAAATGATCTTAGTGATGACCTCCTCTGGTGGCCGGGTGTCAAATAACGCCAACCACCACTGCACTTCACGCTGTACATCAGACGTGGATGTCCCCGGAGTAGATACTGTACTTGCGGCTGAACTTGGCGTTGTAACGGATAGCTCATTGCCCCGGTCGTCATCTGAACCACCGGCCACCTGGTCCTCTCCCAGCATTTCTCTGGTGGGGGTAGTTCTGTTCCTGGTACCCGCAGTCTTTCCTCGAGTCTCCATTCAATATTACTTCTAGCTGGTGGTTTGAATGTCCCAGGAAGTTGGAAGCATCCCACCGCTGCCAGCCAATGTGACGGATACCCCCGGCTACCCCGACTGGGTAGCTCCGCCAAACGGGTCCTGCTTCCTTCCTGCCGACTGCAGCTATGTAGCTGGCAAGTGACCACAGCCTGTAGCCACCCCTGATGCCCGACAGCACCAGTACTCAGGGTCCCACCCTGTGGCAGACTCCAGCTACCCAGGCTGGATAGCTCTGCCTGAGGATCCTTTCTCTGCCTGGAACAGGCTGCTATGTAGCCCAGGAAAGTGATTTTAGCTGGAACCAACCCAAATAACTAGACACACTAGCATTCAGGTTAGACAGGAACTAATTTTTATTGAAAACACACACTCCTTTTATACAGTCAGCTCATCTTGATAAGACCCTGGACAATCCCACTATTTTCCCGCCATTCCCGCCCCTCCAGACAGGAGCCACAGTCCCACATAATCCCAATACCTATGGGTGGCGGTTTCAGGGTGATTCCGGTGGAGCGGCGGCACTTCCAGGGTGTCATTTTAAAGCTCTCGGAATTACAGTCCGTTGAAGTTATGGAGTTAGGGGTGTCCAAAACCCCCGGTTCCCAAAGGAGCTCCCCTCCGGCAATTCCACCACCCCTTGTACTCCCCAGGGGCTACTAATCCCAAAAAGAGCGGAGCTCTGGGGCACATGGTTGATGGAGCGACCTGGGTTAAAGTTACTGGGTGTTCTGCTGTCCTGGGGCCGACCGGGAGTTCCAGGAGCCTTGCCAGCCTGAGAGGGGTTGGGCGGGTGTCCGTTGTGAGGTGGACGATCGGGAGTTCCAGGAGCCCGGCCAGCCTAGGAGGGTTTTCCTGGTCATAAACCAACTCTTCTCTGAACACAAAAGGAAGCCAAAACAAAGCAAACAAACAGCTTCCAGAGATGGTGGTTGCTCTGAGGAGCCCAAAACCACTGAGAAACAACAGGGGTGAGGTTGTAGGGGGGTGGGGATTTAACCCTTGCAGCCCAGTATCCGTGACAAACAATATAATAATAAAAATGAAAAAAAGGAAAGTGGAAATTCATAATAAAAGATCTTGCAGATCTGCATTGCATACAGGATTGAAAACTCCCATCATTACAAAGGCAAGGGTGAATCAACTAAAAATGTTATAATGTTCTGACATTTGCACCTATATTCCCAGCAGTAATGATGTTGCAGCAGGTTGTTGTTTCGTGTTTTGGGGTGGAAAAGAGAGGGCAGGGTTTGGAAACCTTTGGTGTCCCTGTCTTTGTGAGTGTGTGTGCCTGTGTCTCTGTGTCAGAGAGTGTGTGTGTGAGAGCGAGTGAGTGAGATTCTGTGAGAGAAAGTCAGTGCATGTGTGCGTGTGAGATAGTGAGATTGTGTGCGAGAGAAAGTGTGTGTGAGAGTGAGTGTTAGAGAAAGTGAGAGTGTAGGTGTGTTTGAAAGTGTATGTGTTTGTACATGCCTGTGTCTCTGTGTGAGAGAATGTGTGTGAATCAGGGACGTGCAGTCAGGGCAGTCAAGGCCTCACTTGTCATGAAAAGAAAAAAGAAAATAATGCGAAAGTAAAATGAAAATAATAAAAAAACTCACCAAATTTTCTGAGCTTTGTTGTAAATACACGGCTAGATTACGAGTTTTTGTCGGTAATGGTGTGCGGTGCTAACGCTCCTTTTTCTTTCATGTAATTAGCAAGAGTCCATGAGCTAGTGACGTATGGGATATACATTCCTACCAGGAGGGGCAAAGTTTTCCAAACCTCAAAATGCCTATAAATACACCCCTCACCACACCCACAAATCAGTTTTTACAAACTTTGCCTCCTATGGAGGTGGTGAAGTAAGTTTGTGCTAGATTCTACTTTGATATGCGCTCCGCAGCAGGTTGGAGCCCGGTTTTCCTCTCAGCGTGCAGTGAATGTCAGAGGGATGTGAGGAGAGTATTGCCTATTTGAATTCAATGATCTCCTTCTATGGGGTCTATTTCATAGGTTCTCTGTTATCGGTCGTAGAGATTCATCTCTTACCTCCCTTTTCAGATCGACGATATACTCTTATATATACCATTACCTCTACTGATTCTCGTTTCAGTACTGGTTTGGCTTTCTACTACGTGTAGATGAGTGTACTGGGGTAAGTAAGTCTTATTTTCTGTGACACTCTAAGCTATGGTTGGGCACTTTTATATAAAGTTCTAAATATATGTATTCAAACATTTATTTGCCTTGACTCAGGATGTTCAACGTTCCTTATTTTCAGACAGTCAGTTTCATATTTGGGATAATGCATATGAATAAATCAATTTTTTTCTTACCTTAAAATTTGACTTTTTTCCCTGTGGGCTGTTAGGCTCGCGGGGGCTGAAAATGCTTCATTTTATTGCGTCATTCTTGGCGTGGACTTTTTTGGCGTAAATTTTTTTTTCTGTTTCCGGCGTCATACGTGTCGCCGGAAGTTGCGTAATTTTTTACTTTTTTTTGCGCCAAAAGTGTCGGCGTTCCGGATGCGGCGTCATTTTTGGCGCCAAAAGCATTTAGGCGCCAAATAATGTGGGCGTCTTTTTTGGCGCTAAAAAATATGGGCGTCACTATTGTCTCCACATTATTTAAGTCTCATTATTTATTGCTTCTGGTTGCTAGAAGCTTGTTCACTGGCATTTTTTCCCATTCCTGAAACTGTCATTTAAGGAATTTGATCAATTTTGCTTTATATGTTGTTTTTTCTATTACATATTGCAAGATGTCCCAGATTGACACTGAGTCAGAAGATACTTCTGGAAAAACGCTGCCTGGTGCTGGATCTACCAAAGTTAAGTGTATCTGCTGTAAACTTGTGGTATCTATTCCTCCAGCTGTTGTTTGTAATGAATGTCATGACAAACTTGTTTTTTTTATTTATTTTTTTTTTTATTTATTTTATCTCCAACAGAATGTACATTTATACAAGTAATTTACCTTTTGCGCCACGCAGGGCCCCAAGACATTTACTATCTATAAAGTTAAACAATTCAATCTCTGCTTGCATTGTCTAGTATACAATGTTGGGATTTTTCCATTTAATGAACACAAAATCACACACAGAAAGGAAAAAGAAGAGAAAAAAAAAAAAAAAAGGAGGGGGATTCTTCCCTCCTTTCCTCTCTTCTCTCCCCTCCGTCTCTTCTTCTTGATAAAAAAAAGAGAAAAGTATAAAAGCTGAATCAAAAATATACCTCTCTCATTCTCCCCGGCACCCCGTCCCACCTCCAAGTTGGCTACCCCGTCTCCGGCTCTAGATGCCCTATTCCACTATCCGCATTGTCCTCTATCCAAGTATGTGGTAGGTGACCTGCTAAGACCTGCAATTGCACATAGATAGAACTTTTCCATGGCCTGACAAGATTCCTTTGAGTCTCCACTGGGAAGGAGGTAATAAAAAGTTTCCAATGTTTAAAGAAGATAGCTAATTGAGCATCTGCTGGATTCTGCAAGCTATATTGCTCAAATATATAATGAGAGGTCAACTCGTTCTTCAATGATTTTAAATTTGGGGCTGCTTTGGCCTTCCAAGCCTTTAGAATTAAGTTACGTCCGATCAATATAATCAAGTTAATCATTTTATAGTTTCTGGGAAGGGATTGAGACTTAACTAGAAAGAATATTTCTAGTGGTCGTATGTCATATTCTATTTTGAGGGTGCTTTTCATCCAATATGTTACCTTCGCCCAAAATTGGGCTATTTTGGGGCATGCCCAAAAACAATGCAGCATATCTGCCTCCACTGAACTGCATCTAGAACAGCTGATCGTTAAGTTATACCACTTAGATAATTTTGCAGGGGTTAAATATACCCTTAAGGCGACTTTGATCTGTGATTCCCTCCAGGAGGTTAATACCCAGCTTTTCTGAGAGACCCTAAACGCATTCTTTATCACCTCAGTATCTATTTGTGGAAATACTTTGTCCCATAGAGACACTATATACTCTACTTGAACTGCGGAGGGCTTTTGTATGAGAAGGGAATAAAACGGCGCAATAGAGTATATCCCTCTTTGAAAACTATTAATGTAAATTTGTAAGTCGCCAAATAACCATTCGGCCCCATAATAATTCTTTTTTAATTCATATATAAGATGTCTAATCTGTAAGTAAGCATAAAACTCTTTATTTGATAATCCAAATTGATTACTGACATCTCTAAAAGCTAATGTCTCTAAATCCGCGTTTAAAAATTGTACAACATAAATTAGCCCTTTATCTACCCAAGCCCTAAACACCTGGTCCGAAATACCTGGCGAGAAGATAGGGTTCCCTGTAATGGGTAAATATTTAGATACATAGGGTAAATAGCCCAAATCTACGCAAAACTTTTGCCAAGCTGTGATTATATTTTTAAAAGTTTCCAGACTGAAAATTTGTGTTGGCAGGGCAGTGATTGGACAATGCAAAATAGCATCTAAGCGATAGGGAGCTATTAATGCAGTTTCCCAACCTACTGAAGATACTTGATCTAGACCTGTCAGCCAGTCCACTGCCACTTTAACCCGAGCCGCTTGGCTATAAAAAAGTATATTGGGCAGTGCTAAACCGGCAGCTTCTACCTTATTCATCAGACGTGATATCGAAATCCGTGCTTTATTACCTTGCCATAGAAATTTAGAACATGCCTTATTATAATTCATTATATCCTTTTTGTGTATGAGTAATGGAATATTCTGGATAAGATAGAATATTTTTGGGAATAAAATAGTTTTTAAAAGCGTGACCCTAGCAGATAAGGAGATAGGAAGTTTTATCCAATCTTCCATTTTTTTCTTGCAGTCTGAAAAACATTTGTTATAGTTCAAATTATACCATTCTTCAGTGTTTGGATTTAAAATAATCCCTAAATAAGTTATCTGTGCTGTTTCTCTAAAAGGATGCTTTATAGTATGATCTTTTTTATTTATCCATAAAAGTTCGGATTTGGACAGATTAATTTTAAAACCCGAAATCTTACCAAAGCTGTTAACCGTATCCAAGAAAATCGGAAGATTCTTATTAATATTACTTAAACATAATAGTATATCGTCTGTGTACATCAACAGTACTAGTTTTTGTACACCAATCCGAATCCCATCTAGCTGTTGACGAAGCCGAATTGCGAGTGGTTCCAATGAGATATTAAACAGCAATGGAGATAAGGGACACCCTTGTCGGGTGCCCCTGTGTAATACTACTGGCTGAGAGAGTTCACCGTTAACGAGCAAAGTGGAATTCGGAGCTGAGTATATAATACAGATTACTTCCTGTATATGTCCCTTCAGTCCAAACTGCTCTAAAGAGTAAAATAAATGCTTCCAGGAGACGCGATCAAACCCCTTCTCCGCGTCAACAGTCAAGAGAGCTATGTCGGTCTTTGCTCTATGTCTAGATGTTCTGAACTTATTCCAAAAATAATCAATTAGTGTCATGATCTTACGGGTGTTTTTGGCGGGATTCCTCCTGGCCATAAACCCAGCTTGATTCTCGTGAATTATTAAACCGAGATGGGGCTTTAATCTTTTTGCGAGAATTGATGTAAGAAGTTTATAGTCCACATTCAGAACTGATATAGGTCTGTATGAACCAGGTAACTCAGGGTCTTTATTTTTTTTTGGAATTAAGGAGATTACCGCCGCTGCGAAATAAGGAGAGCATTTATTATGATCAACAAAATAATAATTGAATAAATTTACCAATGTTGGAGCAATTTGTAGCTGTAGAATTTTATAAAATTCCGAAGGTAAGCAATCAGGACCTGCTGCCTTATTGGTCTTGGCTGTTGTAATTGCCTCTATGGTCTCCTTGAGTGTAATCGGAGCATTGATCTCTGCTAAACTTTCGGTAGATATTTTAGGAACCTTAATTTTCTCCCAAAACTCGTCTGTTGTTGTATCTTGCTCTTCAGTTCTATATAAGTCCGAAAAGAACTCATAAAATACCCTAGAAATATCCGTAGTACAAGTAAATCTCTCGGCCTCCTTTCTGATAGAGGTTATCTTATTTCTACCATTGATCTTAATCAATCTCGCCACAAATTTAGCAGATCTACCCGCATAGCCACAATAAAGTGCTTTTTGTCTTTGTATTTCTGCTCTGGTCTTCTGTTTAATAAAAACATCTTGCATAGATTTAGCAGCTATATATTTCCTCCAATGCTCATTTGAGCGCAGCCCTAAGTATGTTTTATATGCATTCTTTACTTGATTTGACAACTGAATTTCCTTTTGTCTAGATTTCCTTTTCATATTACACAGATATGCTTTTACTTTACCTCGTAATACAGCTTTTGCTGCCTCCCAAAACACTTCGGGTCTGTTGTCATATTCACGGTTATAACTCACATATTCTCGCCATTGATTAATCAGCCAATTATTAAATTGGACATTATTCATCAAGTATTTTGGGAAAAAAATGGATTGTTTCCCGGACCTATCTACTTGCGGAGAAAAACATGTTAGCGCTATTACTGCGTGGTCTGAGATCACTATATCCCCTATCTCGGCCTCCCATTCTAGGCCAATCAGGGACTCCGCGATCAAGAAGAAATCTATCCTAGAAAGTGCCTGCTGACCTTTTGACATACACGTGTAGGCTCTCAAATCGGGATGCTGTAGCCTCCAGATGTCAATCAATCCCAGCTGTGAACATAATTTTTGAAAGATACGAGTCTTTCTATCACGCGTGGGATTACCTGTTTTTTTGACTCTATCTAAAGAGGGGTCTGCTATTAAGTTGAAGTCACCTGCAATAATAAGGTTCTGTCCTATGAATTTATGCAGATAAAAAACCAAATTATCCCAAAAATCTCTATCTATATTATTAGGACCGTAGATGTTACATAACACATATCGCACCTGTACATGTTATTTCTAAAATGACAAAGCGACCTTCCGAGTCTGTGATAGAGGATTCAATCTTGTAGTCTAGATTTTTCCTAAATAAAATTGCAACTCCCCGCTTCCGAGTATTAAAAGGGGCCGCAATGACTTCACCCACCCAATTAGTCTGCAGTTTAGAAATTTCAGAGGCCTTTAAATGTATCTCCTGCAGAAACACAATGTCTGATTTAGTCTTAGCCAGATGTTTGATTATTGCTTTCCTTTTAATTGGGGAGGTGATACCTCCTACGTTCCAGGAGGTCAATTTAAAGGGAGCTGACATGACCACTCAATAATAAAAACCAGACACTCCATGCTGCTAGATATAACATTATGCGCAAAAGTAAGTCCGCAGGGACACCGGAGAGAGAGAATAAGCAGAGGAGGTGGGAGAGGCGCGGGGGAGAAGGAGGAGAGAAAAAAAAGAAAAATTTGTAATTTATACATCGGTGTGATATACCTTACAACATTAAAATATTTACCTTTTAAACAGTGCCGAATCTCTCTGAGCGTCTGCTCAAATAAAATTCTAACCAAAAATCCTAAGCATAACCAACATAATTCATCCATTGACCACATGGAAAAAAGAACAAAGAGAGAACAGCATAAAAAAAACAAAAAACCCTTTTTACCTATATTATGCTTTTTTTCCGTCTATCTCCTATTCACTGAATCCCTAGTTCTTTACATAATGCACTTGCTTCCTTGCTATTGTTTGCTGTATATGAGATACCAGCCTTGGAGATTAAAAGTTTAGCCGGATAAACCAGTCTAACACTGTAGTCAGCTTCTAAAAATTTTGAAAAAAAAGGAGACATTATTTTTCTTTTAGCACTAGTCTCCGCCGAAAAATCTTGAAAAATCTGAATTTTATTGTTGTCTATCTGCACAGATCTCATTTTCCTATAGTATTTCAGAAATAGCAGCTTATCTTGATAGTTCACAAATTTGAAAATAATAGCTCTGGCTTTATATACGGTATTCCTATCTTTAGGCGGGCCTACTCTATGCGCTCTCTCAATCAGGAAAGGAGAGGGCGGGGGGGGGATCATAAGGGCCTGAGGGAGGGTGACAGAGACAAAATGTAACAAGTCCTGATATTCCACTGATTCAGGGAGACCAATAATCCGTAAATTATTGCGCCTTGACCTGTCCTCAAGGTCTTCCAAGCGCCCTTGCAGTTGTGAAATCATTTTCCCCTGCGCAGCGACATCTGAGCCTTGAACATTTACTCTGTCCTCCACCTCTGAGACCCTAGTCTCGACCTCCGTCAGCCTCCCCGTAAACTGTCTAAATTCATCTTTTAAGCTATGTAGTTCTGTCTTAATTTCAGATTTAATTAAATCAAAATGTGGCGTCATCAATTTCGCTACTTCCGCAGCGAATTCTGTCATGTCGTTAGTAACTAAGTTAGTAGCTCCTCGTTCTTGTGAGGTATCAAGTGCGTTTTCTAAATTTTTAGTGGTATTTCTCTTATCTTTTCTTTCATGTAATTAACAAGAGTCCATGAGCTAGTGACGTATGGGATATACATTCCTTCCAGGAGGGGCAAAGTTTCCCAAACCTTAAAATGCCTATAAATACACCCCTCACCACACCCACAAATCAGTTTTACAAACTTTGCCTCCAAGGGAGGTGGTGAAGTAAGTTTGTGCTAGATTCTACGTTGATATGCGCTCCGCAGCAAGTTGGAGCCCGGTTTTCCTCTCAGCGTGCAGTGAATGTCAGAGGGATGTGAGGAGAGTATTGCCTATTGAATGCAGTGATCTCCTTCTACGGGGTCTATTTCATAAGGTTCTCTGTTATCGGTCGTAGAGATTCATCTCTTACCTCCCTTTTCAGATCGACGATATACTCTTATATTTACCATTTCCTCTACTGATTCTCGTTTCAGTACTGGTTTGGCTTTCTACAAACATGTAGATGAGTGTCCTGGGGTAAGTAAGTCTTATTTTCTGTGACACTCTAAGCTATGGTTGGGCACTTTATTTATAAAGTTCTAAATATATGTATTCAAACATTTATTTGCCTTGACTCAGAATGTTCAACTTTCCTTATTTCCAGACAGTCAGTTTCATATTTGGGATTATGCTTTAAATTATCATATTTTGTCTTACCTCAAAAATTTGACTTTTTTCCCTGTGGGCTTTTAGGCTCGCGGGGGCTGAAAATGCTTCATTTTATTGCGTCATTTTTGGCGCGGACTTTTTTGGCGCAAAAATTATTTTCCGTTTCCGGCGTCATACGTGTCGCCGGAAGTTGCGTCATTTTTTGACGTTATTTTGCGCCAAAAATGTCGGCGTTCCGGATGTGGCGTCATTTTTGGCGCCAAAAGCATTTTGGCGCCAAAAAATATGGGCGTCGCTTTTGTCTCCACATTATTTCAGTCTCATTTTTCATTTGCTTCTGGTTGCTAGAAGCTTGATGTTTGGCATTTTTTTCCCATTCCTGAAACTGTCTTATAAGGAATTTGATCTATTTTGCTTTATATGTTGTTTTTTCTCTTACATATTGCAAGATGTCTCACGTTGCATCTGAGCCAGAAGATACTACAGGAAAACCACTGCCTGCTGGATCTACCAAAGCTAAGTGTATCTGCTGTAAACTTTTGGTAGCTATTCCTCCAGCTGTTGTTTGTAATAATTGTCATGACAAACTTGTTAAAGCAGATAATATTTCCTTTAGTGATGTACCATTGCCTGTTGCAGTTCCCTCAACATCTAAGGTGCAGAATGTTCCTGATAACATAAGAGATTTTGTTTCTGAATCCATAAAGAAGGCTTTGTCTGTTATTTCTCCTTCTAGTAAACGTAAAAAGTCTTTTAAATCTTCTCTCTCTACAGATGAATTTTTAAATGAACACCATCATTCTGATTCTTTGGACTCTTCTGGTTCAGAGGATTCTGTCTCAGAGATTGATGCTGATAAATCTTCATATTTATTTAAGATGGAATTTATTCGCTCTTTACTTAAAGAAGTACTAATTGCTTTGGAAATAGAGGATTCTAGTCCTCTTGATACTAATTCTATACGTTTGGATAAGGTTTTTAAAGCTCCTGCGGTTATTCCAGAAGTCTTTCCTGTTCCTAATGCTATTTCTGCAGTAATTGCTAAGGAATGGGATAAATTGGGTAATTCATTTACTCCTTCTAAACGTTTTAAGCAATTATATCCTGTTCCGCCTGACAGGTTAGAATTTTGGGACAAAATCCCTAAAGTTGATGGGGCTATTTCTACCCTTGCTAAACGTACTACCATTCCTACGTCAGATGGTACCTCGTTTAAGGATCCTTTAGATAGAAAAATTGAATCTTTTCTAAGAAAAGCTTATCTATGTTCAGGTAATCTTCTTAGACCTGCTATATCATTGGCTGATGTTGCTGCAGCTTCAACTTTTTGGTTGGAAACTCTAGCGCAACAAGTAACAAATCGTGATTCTCATGATATTATTATTCTTCTCCAGCATGCTAATAATTTCATCTGTGATGCCATTTTTGATATTATTAGAGTTGATGTTAGATTTATGTCTCTGGCTATCTTAGCCAGAAGAGCTTTATGGCTTAAGACTTGGAATGCTGATATGGCTTCTAAATCAACTCTACTTTCCATTTCTTTCCAGGGAAACAAATTATTTGGTTCTCAGTTGGATTCTATTATTTCAACTGTTACTGGTGGGAAAGGAACTTTTTTACCACAGGATAAAAAGTCTAAAGGTAAAAACAGGGCTAACAATCGTTTTCGTTCCTTTCGTTTCAACAAAGAACAAAAGCCTGATCCTTCGTCCTCAGGAGCAGTTTCAGTTTGGAAACCATCTCCAGTCTGGAATAAATCCAAGCCTGCTAGAAAGGCAAAGCCTGCTTCTAAGTTCACATGAAGGTACGGCCCTCATTCCAGTTCAGCTGGTAGGGGGCAGGTTACGTTTTTTCAAAGAAATTTGGATCAAATCTGTTCACAATCTTTGGATTCAGAACATTGTTTCAGAAGGGTACAGAATTGGTTTCAAGATGAGACCTCCTGCAAAGAGATTTTTTCTTTCCCATGTCCCAGTAAATCCAGTGAAAGCTCAAGCATTTCTGAATTGTGTTTCAGATCTAGAGTTGGCTGGAGTAATTATGTCAGTTCCAGTTCCGGAACAGGGGATGGGGTTTTATTCAAATCTCTTCATTGTACCAAAGAAGGAGAATTCCTTCAGACCAGTTCTGGATCTAAAATTATTGAATCGTTATGTAAGGATACCAACGTTCAAGATGGTAACTGTAAGGACTATATTGCCTTTTGTTCAGCAAGGGAATTATATGTCCACAATAGATTTACAGGATGCATATCTGCATATTCCGATTCATCCAGATCATTATCAGTTCCTGAGATTCTCTTTTCTAGACAAGCATTACCAATTTGTGGCTCTACCGTTTGGCCTTGCTACAGCTCCAAGAATTTTCACAAAGATTCTCGGTGCCCTTCTGTCTGTAATCAGAGAACAGGGTATTGTGGTATTTCCTTATTTGGACGATATCTTGGTACTTGCTCCGTCTTTACATTTAGCAGAGTCTCATACGAATCGACTTGTGTTGTTTCTTCAAGATCATGGTTGGAGGATCAATTTACCAAAAAGTTCTTTGATTCCTCAAACAAGGGTAACCTTTCTGGGTTTCCAGATAGATTCAGTGTCCATGACTCTGTCTTTAACAGACAAGAGACGTCTAAAATTGATTACAGCTTGTCGAAACCTTCAGTCACAATCATTCCCTTCGGTAGCCTTATGCATGGAAATTCTAGGTCTTATGACTGCTGCATCGGACGCGATCCCCTTTGCTCGTTTTCACATGCGACCTCTTCAGCTCTGTATGCTGAACCAATGGTGCAGGGATTACACGAAGATATCTTAATTAATATCTTTAAAACCGATTGTTCGACACTCTCTAACGTGGTGGACAGATCACCATCGTTTAATTCAGGGGGCTTCTTTTGTTCTTCCGACCTGGACTGTAATTTCAACAGATGCAAGTCTCACAGGTTGGGGAGCTGTGTGGGGATCTCTGACGGCACAAGGAGTTTGGGAATCTCAGGAGGTGAGATTACCGATCAATATTTTGGAACTCCGTGCAATTTTCAGAGCTCTTCAGTTTTGGCCTCTTCTGAAGAGAGAATCGTTCATTTGTTTTCAGACAGACAATGTCACAACTGTGGCATACATCAATCATCAAGGAGGGACTCACAGTCCTCTGGCTATGAAAGAAGTATCTCGAATTTTGGTTTGGGCGGAATCCAGCTCCTGTCTAATCTCTGCGGTTCATATCCCAGGTGTAGACAATTGGGAAGCGGATTATCTCAGTCGCCAAACGTTGCATCCGGGCGAATGGTCTCTTCACCCAGAGGTATTTCTTCAGATTGTTCAATTGTGGGGGCTCCCAGAGATAGATCTGATGGCCTCTCATCTAAACAAGAAACTTCCCAGGTATCTGTCCAGATCCCGGGATCCTCAGGCGGAGGCAGTGGATGCATTATCACTTCCTTGGAAGTATCATCCTGCCTATATCTTTCCGCCTCTAGTTCTTCTTCCAAGAGTAATCTCCAAGATTCTGAGGGAATGCTCGTTTGTTCTGCTAATAGCTCCGGCATGGCCTCACAGGTTTTGGTATGCGGATCTTGTCCGGATGGCATCTTGCCAGCCATGGACTCTTCCGTTAAGACCAGACCTTCTGTCACAAGGTCCTTTTTTCCATCCGGATCTGAAATCCTTAAATTTAAAGGTATGGAGATTGAACGCTTGATTCTTGGTCATAGAGGTTTCTCTGACTCCGTGATTAATACTATGTTACAGGCTCGTAAATCTGTATCTCGAGAGATATATTATAGAGTCTGGAAGACTTATATTTCTTGGTGTCTTTCTCATCATTTTTCTTGGCATTCTTTTAGAATACCGAGAATTTTACAATTTCTTCAGGATGGTTTGGATAAGGGTTTGTCCGCAAGTTCTTTGAAAGGACAAATCTCTGCTCTTTCTGTTCTTTTTCACAGAAAGATTGCTATTCTTCCTGATATTCATTGTTTTGTACAAGCTTTGGTTCGTATAAAACCTGTCATTAAGTCAATTTCTCCTCCTTGGAGTTTGAATTTGGTTCTGGGAGCTCTTCAAGCTCCTCCGTTTGAACCTATGCATTCATTGGACATTAAATTACTTTCTTGGAAAGTTTTGTTCCTTTTGGCCATCTCTTCTGCTAGAAGAGTTTCTGAATTATCTGCTCTTTCGTGTGAGTCTCCTTTTCTGATTTTTCATCAGGATAAGGCGGTGTTGCGAACTTCTTTTGAATTTTTACCTAAAGTTGTGAATTCCAACAACATTAGTAGAGAAATTGTGGTTCCTTCATTATGTCCTAATCCTAAGAATTCTAAGGAGAAATCATTGCATTCTTTGGATGTTGTTAGAGCTTTGAAATATTATGTTGAAGCTACGAAATCTTTCCGTAAGACTTCTAGTCTATTTGTTATCTTTTCCGGTTCTAGGAAAGGCCAGAAAGCTTCTGCCATTTCTTTGGCATCTTGGTTGAAATCTTTAATTCATCTTGCCTATGTTGAGTCGGGTAAAACTCCGCCTCAAAGAATTACAGCTCATTCTACTAGGTCAGTATCTACTTCCTGGGCGTTTAGGAATGAAGCTTCGGTTGACCAGATCTGCAAAGCAGCAACTTGGTCTTCTTTGCATACTTTTACTAAATTCTACCATTTTGATGTATTTTCTTCTTCTGAAGCAGTTTTTGGTAGAAAAGTTCTTCAGGCAGCGGTTTCAGTTTGAATCTTCTGCTTATGTTTTTTGTTAAACTTTATTTTGGGTGTGGATTATTTTCAGCAGGAATTGGCTGTCTTTATTTTATCCCTCCCTCTCTAGTGACTCTTGTGTGGAAAGATCCACATCTTGGGTAGTCATTATCCCATACGTCACTAGCTCATGGACTCTTGTTAATTACATGAAAGAAAACATAATTTATGTAAGAACTTACCTGATAAATTCATTTCTTTCATATTAACAAGAGTCCATGAGGCCCACCCTTTTTTGTAGTGGTTATGATTTTTTTGTATAAAGCACAATTATTCCAATTCCTTATTTTATATGCTTCGCACTTTTTCTTATCACCCCACTTCTTGGCTATTCGTTAAACTGATTTGTGGGTGTGGTGAGGGGTGTATTTATAGGCATTTTAAGGTTTGGGAAACTTTGCCCCTCCTGGAAGGAATGTATATCCCATACGTCACTAGCTCATGGACTCTTGTTAATATGAAAGAAATGAATTTATCAGGTAAGTTCTTACATAAATTATGTTTTTGTTTGGGTGGCATTTTAGGTGAAGAACTTTTAGGATACGTGATAAATCTGTCCATTCACCGTGATAAAGTGTATATCTCTAGTGTAGAAAATTTCCTGTGTCTTAGTGGCAACAATGCCACTTAATGTTAAATAAGAGAGCTTGTGATACAAACTCTAAAAGTGCGAAACAGTGAAAAAAAGAAAAAAAAGAAAAAAAAAATTCAGTTTACAAACCAATTAAAATACGTGTCCACTCATTTGGGAGTGTGTGTGCAGCAACACAACCTATTAAAAAAGGTCAATTAGTAGACCTTCTGTGCTTAGTGAAAAAAAAAATGGAAAAAATAACAAAAAGAACATAAAAAGAGCAAAAAAAAAACAAAAAAACACAACACTCAACAAGTAAGAAAAACACCCCCACTAAAGATCTTTACCTTAATCTTTACTAGGTCTTGTTTTTGACTTTTATCTAATAAGGCATCCTACAGTATACGCCTAGTCTTTTTGTATAGAGAGTTCCCTTATTAAAGCTTATACCCACTGCTTCTAGAGCTTAGTCTTTATGTCTCTCCAATTTCTAGACAGAGATGGCTATTACAGTTTACTGTTATACTATTTCCTGCCTATAATATACAGAGCCCACCTCATGAGAACTTCAGCTATTAAGATAGTTATGTAGGTGTTTCTGAGTCTACCTTACAGAAATAGTTGCTATATAGACTTCTAACTTTCTATAAAGGCTTTGCATGTATTCTTAAATATGTATTATCCTTTTCTCTTTTCTTTTTTCTTTCTCTCGCTCCCTTTCCTTAAGATTGGCGTTCTCAATTATCTTGCACCTTCAGAGTTGCTCAAAACACCAATCCTAAGTTCCCACTCTAGTGTTACCTCAACACCGCTATAAGCGGAGAGTTCGACAGAGAAAACCTACTTCACGCTAAAAAATAGTTAGAATTGACATGCATGCACTCTCTCAATAGACAAAAATTTCCCTTTAAATAAGCCTGTGAGATATTGTGAATAATGTCCTTCTGAACAGAAGCTTAAAAAGCCCATAGGAACTCCCAGCGATTAGGTTTAATCAATCTTCAGATTTGTCCTGACAGGTTGCACATGTCTATTATGAGTATACCCATACCGCAACAGAATAAGGGAGGCAAACCAGAATAGTAATTAAATCACACTGTAAATCCAAGCTTTTCTTATCATATAGACTTATATGGAACAGTCCCGAATTCCCAGTGCTCAGGCGCACGGCTCAAGACTCTTTTTGCAGGCTCCAAAGTCCAAGTGACCTATCTCAAGTTTACAGGGAGCTTATACTTCCAGAATGAAGAAAGAGAATATAAAAGGAAACAAAAACAGTACCTGATATGCTTTCGACAGCTTCCTGTTTCATCAGGTAATCTTGACTTAAAGTGGTGCCCTAAAACGATCAGCCAGCCTTACCCGGGTCTCAGAGGTATCTGACTCCTCGCCCTTAGCTAGTTGAAGTTATACAATAGCGGAGCTATTATCCACTTTTCTTGCGGGGCCACCACCTGTTTAGCAATTAGACCATTCTCAAACTTCAGATATTCAGCGCAGATTTTGTAGCAGTACGGGAGCTTGACTTCCAGCCGGCTGTTCTTGCACCGCCTCCAGGTGCGGTGATGCTCTTTATAAACACAGGTTTTTCTATCTCAAGTGGCGGTATCGGATCTTTTAACGACTTGTACGACCTTTAACAGCCCAGATCCGTATCAAAACTGTTTCCCTGAGGTCTCAGCTCACTTCAGTAGCGCCACAGGCAACAGCTGATCTGTCCCTTTAATCAAAGCTTCACAGCCCCTTACGGGATCCCGGCCTCAGTACACACAGTATTTCCTATGTCGGCAGTGTAGGACCAACAAGCTCGAGTTGTAAATCACAGATGCACTTCAAACCACACTCCAGAACAGGTAAGGGTTTAGCCTTTGCGGAATAATTTAGGCGGGCCAAAAGCTTTACACCTCTCGATACACCTGATAGCTTTGCCTCCTGCCCAGATATACTGGCTACAATGCTTGTGTGCACTTAGGGAATGCTTGACCTGGTCTCCGGTGCCGCAGAAGCTGTTGCACTCGCTTATTAGGAGTGGGAATTTTGCCGTGTGTCAGCCTTACCGGACATCCATCTTTGGCTTCAAACGTACTCTTGACACAGCAGGATTTTATCCGGAGTGAAACTGTTTTTAAAGGTGCTCTTAGCGACAGAGCTATTCTGCCTCTTTGCGGACTTCCTCACCGTGATCCGGGGATCATCAGCCGGTCCTAGTACATTTTCCTAGGACAAGGCTTACTACGGGTGGCTGGTGTATAGTCTCGATCCTTTTTGCTCAGGAAAACAGAGCTGTTGGTAGCTACCTGCACGCTACCTGCATGCTACCTGCTAGCTCCGCCCCCAGCCGGAAGTCCCCTGCTCGACAAACTTGTTAATGCAGATAATATTTCCTTTAGTAATGTTACATTACCTGTTGCTGTTCCGTCAACATCTAATACTCAGAGTGTTCCTGTTAACATAAGAGATTTTGTCTGTTATTCCTCCTTCTAGTAAACGTAAAAGGTCTTTTAAAACTTCTCATTTTTCAGATGAATTTTTAAATGAACATCATCATTCTGATTCTGATAATGGTTCCTCTGGTTCAGAGGATTCTGTCTCAGAGGTTGATGCTGATAAATCTTCATATTTATTCAAAATGGAATTTATTCGTTCTTTACTTAAAGAAGTCTTAATTGCATTAGAAATAGAGGATTCTGGTCCTCTTGATACTAAATCTAAATGTTTAAATAAGGTTTTTAAATCTCCTGTAGTTATTCCAGAAGTTTTTCCTGTCCCTGATGCTATTTCTGAAGTAATCTCCAGGGAATGGAATAATTTGGGTAATTCATTTACTCCTTCTAAACGTTTTAAGCAATTATATCCTGTGCCATCTGACAGATTAGAATTTTGGGACAAAATCCCTAAAGTTGATGGGGCTGTCTCTACTCTTGCTAAACGTACTACTATTCCTACGGCAGATAGTACTTCCTTTAAGGATCCTTTAGATAGGAAGATTGAATCCTTTCTAAGAAAAGCTTACTTATGTTCAGGTAATCTTCTTAGACCTGCTATATCTTTAGCGGATGTTGCTGCAGCTTCAACTTTTTGGTTAGAAGCTTTAGCGCAACAAGTAACAGATCATAATTCTCATAGCATTGTTAATCTTCTTCAACATGCTAATAACTTTATTTGTGATGCCATCTTTGATATCATTAGAGTTGATGTCAGGTATATGTCTCTAGCTATTTTAGCTAGAAGAGCTTTATGGCTTAAAACTTGGAATGCTGATATGTCTTCTAAGTCAACTTTGCTTTCCCTTTCTTTCCAGGGTAATAAATTATTTGGTTCTCAGTTGGATTCTATTATCTCAACTGTTACTGGAGGGAAAGGAACTTTTTTACCACAGGATAAAAAATCTAAAGGTAAATTTAGGTCTAATAATCGTTTTCGTTCCTTTCGTCACAATAAGGAACAAAAGCCTGATCCTTCACCCACAGGAGCGGTATCAGTTTGGAAACCATCTCCAGTCTGGAATAAATCCAAGCCTTTTAGAAAACCAAAGCCAGCTCCCAAGTCCACATGAAGGAGCGGCCCTCATTCCAGCCCAGCTGGTAGGGGGCAGATTACGATTTTTCAAAGAAATTTGGATCAATTCAATTCACAATCTTTGGATTCAAAACATTGTTTTAGAAGGGTACAGAGTTGGCTTCAAGATAAGGCCTCCTGCAAAGAGATTTTTTCTTTCCCGTGTCCCAGTAAATCCAGCGAAGGCTCAAGCATTTCTGAAATGTGTTTCAGATCTAGAGTTGGCTGGAGTAATTATGCCAGTTCCAGTTCTGGAACAGGGGCTGGGGTTTTATTCAAATCTCTTCATTGTACCAAAGAAGGAGAATTCCTTCAGACCAGTTCTGGATCTAAAAATATTGAATCGTTATGTAAGGATACCAACATTCAAAATGGTAACTATAAGGACTATCCTGCCTTTTGTTCAGCAAGGGCATTATATGTCCACAATAGATTTACAGGATGCATATCTGCATATTCCGATTCATCCAGATCACTATTAGTTTCTGAGATTCTCTTTCCTAGACAAGCATTACCAGTTTGTGGCTCTGCCGTTTGGCCTAGCAACAGCTCCAAGAATTTTTACAAAGGTTCTCGGTGCCCTTCTGTCTGTAATCAGAGAACAGGGTATTGTGGTATTTCCTTATTTGGACGATATCTTGGTACTTGCTCAGTCTTCACATTTAGCAGAATCTCATACGAATCGACTTGTGTTGTTTCTTCAAGATCATGGTTGGAGGATCAATTTACCGAAAAGTTCATTGATTCCTCAGACAAGGGTAACCTTTTTAGGTTTCCAGATAGATTCAGCATCCATGACTCTGTCTCTGACAGACAAGAGACGTCTAAAATTGATCTCAGCTTGTCGAAACCTTCAATCACAATCATCCCCTTCGGTAGCCTTATGCATGGAAATTCTAGGTCTTATGACTGCTGCATCGGACGCGATCCCCTTTGCTCGTTTTCACATGCGACCTCTTCAGCTCTGTATGCTGAACCAGTGGTGCAGGGATTACACAAAGATATCTCAATTAATATCTTTAAAACCGATTGTACTACACTCTCTGACGTGGTGGACAGATCACCATCGTTTAGTTCAGGGGGCTTCTTTTGTTCTTCCGACCTGGACTGTAATTTCAACAGATGCAAGTCTGACAGGTTGGGGAGCTGTTTGGGGGTCTCTGACAGCACAAGGGGTTTGGGAATCTCAGGAGGTGAGATTACCAATCAATATTTTGGAACTCCGTGCAATTTTCAGAGCTCTTCAGTCATGGCCTCTTCTAAAGAGAGAATCGTTGATTTGTTTTCAGACAGACAA
Organism: Bombina bombina; assembly: GCF_027579735.1. Taxonomy (NCBI): domain Eukaryota; kingdom Metazoa; phylum Chordata; class Amphibia; order Anura; family Bombinatoridae; genus Bombina; species Bombina bombina. Next base: position 684,755,489 of record NC_069502.1, on the reverse strand, counting down.
TGTCACAACTGTGGCATATATCAATCATCAAGGAGGGACTCACAGTCCTCTGGCTATGAAAGAAGTATCTCGAATACTGGTATGGGCGGAATCCAGCTCCTGTCTAGTTTCTGAGGTTCATATCCCAGGTATAGACAATTGGGAAGCGGATTATCTCAGTTGCCAAACGTTACATCCGGGCGAATGGTCTCTTCACCCAGAGGTATTTCTTCAGATTGTTCAAATGTGGGGACTTCCAGAAATAGATCTGATGGCTTCTCATCTAAACAAGAAACTTCCCAGGTATCTGTCCAGATCCAGGGATCCTCAAGCGGAAGCAGTGGATGCATTGTCACTTCCTTGGAAGTATCATCCTGCCTATATCTTTCCACCTCTAGTTCTTCTTCCAAGAGTAATCTCCAAGATTCTGAAGGAATGCTCGTTTGTTCTGCTGGTGGCTCCAGCATGGCCTCACAGGTTTTGGTATGCGGATCTTGTCCGGATGGCCTCTTGCCAACCGTGGACTCTTCCGTTAAGACCAGACCTTCTGTCGCAAGGTCCTTTTTTCCATCAGGATCTCGAATCCTTAAATTTAAAGGTATGGAGATTGAACGCTTGATTCTTAGTCAAAGAGGTTTCTCTGACTCTGTGATTAATACTATGTTACAGGCTCGTAAATCTGTATCTAGGAAGATATATTATAGAGTCTGGAAGACTTACATTTCTTGGTGTCTTTCTAATCATTTTTCCTGGCATTCTTTTAGAATTCAGAGAATTTTACAGTTTCTTCAGGATGGTTTGGATAAAGGTTTGTCTGCAAGTTCCTTGAAAGGACAAATCTCTGCTCTTTCTGTTCTTTTTCACAGAAAGATTGCTAATCTTCCTGATATTCATTGTTTTGTACAAGCTTTGGTTCGTATAAAACCTGTCATTAAGTCAATTTCTCCTCCTTGGAGTTTGAATTTGGTTCTGGGGGCCCTTCAAGCTCCTCCGTTTGAACCTATGCATTCATTGGACATTAAATTACTTTCTTGGAAAGTTTTGTTTCTTTTGGCCATCTCTTCTGCTAGAAGAGTTTCTGAATTATCTGCTCTTTCTTGTGAGTCTCCTTTTCTGATTTTTCATCAGGATAAGGCGGTGTTGCAAACTTCTTTTAAATTTTTACCTAAGGTTGTGAATTCTAACAACATTAGTAGAGAAATTGTGGTTCCTTCATTATGTCCTAATCCTAAGAATTCTAAGGAGAGATCATTGCATTCTTTGGATGTAGTTAGAGCTTTGAAATATTATGTTGAAGCTACTAAGAATTTCCGAAAGACTTCTAGTCTATTTGTTATCTTTTCTGGTTCTAGGAAAGGTCAGAAGGCCTCTGCCATTTCTTTGGCATCTTGGTTGAAATCTTTAATTCATCATGCTTATGTCGAGTCGGGTAAAACTCCGCCTCAAAGGATTACAGCTCATTCTACTAGGTCAGTTTCTACTTCCTGGGCGTTTAGGAATGAAGCTTCGGTTGATCAGATTTGCAAAGCAGCAACTTGGTCTTCTTTGCATACTTTTACTAAATTCTACCATTTTGATGTGTTTTCTTCTTCTGAAGCAGTTTTTGGTAGAAAAGTACTTCATGCAGCTGTTTCAGTTTGATTCTTCTGCTTATAATTTCAGTTTTTTTCATTATAAGATTTAAACTTTATTTTGGGTGTGGATTATTTTCAGCGGAATTGGCTGTCTTTATTTTATCCCTCCCTCTCTAGTGACTCTTGCGTGGAAGATCCACATCTTGGGTAGTCATTATCCCATACGTCACTAGCTCATGGACTCTTGCTAATTACATGAAAGAAAACATAATTTATGTAAGAACTTACCTGATAAATTCATTTCTTTCATATTAGCAAGAGTCCATGAGGCCCACCCTTTTTGTGGTGGTTATGATTTTTTTGTATAAAGCACAATTATTCCAATTCCTTATTTTTTATGCTTTCGCACTTTTTTCTTATCACCCCACTTCTTGGCTATGCGTTAAACTGATTTGTGGGTGTGGTGAGGGGTGTATTTATAGGCATTTTGAGGTTTGGGAAACTTTGCCCCTCCTGGTAGGAATGTATATCCCATACGTCACTAGCTCATGGACTCTTGCTAATATGAAAGAAATGAATTTATCAGGTAAGTTCTTACATAAATTATGTTTTTTCTTACCGCTCACTTAAGACAACGCTGGTATTACGAGTTTTCTGCAAGCCGGCGTTAGCCTCAGAAAAGTGAGCGTTGAGCAAAATTTAGCTCCACATCTCACCTCAGTACCAGCGTTGCTTAAGTCAGCGGTAAGCTGGCTGAACGTGCTTGTGCACGATTTCCCTATAGGAAACAATGGGCTGAGCCTGCTGAAAAAACCTAACACCTGCAAAAAAAGCAGCGTTCAGCTCCTAACGCAGCCCCATTTTTTCCTATGGGGAAATACTTTTTATGTCTGCACCTAACACCCTAACATGAACCCCGAGTCTAAACACTCCTAATCTTACACTTATTAACCCCTAATCTTCCGCCCCCGACATCGTCGACACCTGCATAACATTATTAACCCCTAGTCTGCCACTCCGGACACCGCCGCCACCTACATTATCCCTATGAACCCCTAATCTGCTGCCCCCAATATGGCCGCAACTATAATAAATGTATTAACCCCTAATCTGCCGCCGCCAACGTCGCCGCCACTATAATAAATTTACTAACCCCTAAACCTAAGTCTAACCCTAACACCCCCCTAACTTAAATATAATTTAAATAAATCTAAATAAATTTACTATAATTAACTAAATTATTCCTATTTAAAACTAAATACTTACCTATAAAATAAACCCTACGCTAGCTGCAATATAACTAATAGTTACATTGTAGCTAGCTTAGGGTTTATTTTGATTTTACAGGCAACTTTGTATTTATTTTAACTAGGTACAATAGTTATTAAATAGTTATTAACTATTTAATAACTACCTAGTTAAAATAAGTACAAATTTACCTGTAAAATAAATCCTAACCTAAATTACAATTAAACCTAACACTACACTATAATTAAATTAATTACATAAACTAACTACAATTAAATTAAATAAACTAAAGTACAAAAAACAACAAACACTAAAATACAGAAAATAAAAAAGTAATTACAATTTTTTAAGCTAATTACACCTACTCTAATCCCCCTAATAAAATAAAAAAGCCCCCCAAAATAATAAAATTCCCTACCCTATACTAAATTACAAATAGCCCTTAAAAGGGCCTTTTGCGGGGCATTGCCCCAAAGTAATCAGCTCTTTTACCTGTAAAATAAAAGACAATACCCCCCCAACATTAAAACCCACCACCCACACACCCAACCCTATTCTAAAACCCACCCAATCCCCCCTTAATAAAACCTAACACTACCCCCTTGAAGATCACCCTACCTTGAGCCGTCTTCACCCAGCCGGGCAGAAGTGGACATCCAGAGGGGCAGAAGTCTTCATCCGATCCGGCCAGAAGAGGTCCTCCAAGCGGCAGAAGTCTTCATCCAGGCGGCATCTTCTATCTTCTTCCATCTGGAGCGGAGCTGGTCCATCTTGAAGACATCCGTTGCAGAGCATCCTCTTCCTTTTTGATCCAATGACTGAATGAAAGTTCCTTTAAGTGACGTCATCCAAGATGGCGTCCCATCAATTCCGATTGGCTGATAGAATCCTATCAGCCAATCGGAATTAAGGTAGGAAAAATCCTATTGGCTGTTGCAATCAGCCAATAGGATTAAAGTTCAATCCTATTGGCTGATCCAATCAGCCAATAGGATTGAGCTTGCATTCTATTGGCTGATTGGATCAGCCAATAGGATTGAACTTCAATCCTATTGGCTGATTGCATCAGCCAATAGGATTTTTCCTACCTTAATTCTGATTGGCTGATAGGATTCAATCAGCCAATCGGAATTGAAGGGACGCCATCTTGGATGACGTCACTTAAAGGAACCTTCATTCAGTCGTCGGATCAAGAAGGAAGAGGATGCTCCTCGTCGGATGTCTTCAAGATGGACCCGCTCCGCTCCAGATGGAAGAAGATAGAAGATGCCGCCTGGATGAAGACTTCTGCCGCTTGGAGGACCCCTTCTGGCCGGATCGGATGAAGACTTCTGCCCCTCTGGATGTCCACTTCTGCCCGGCTGGGTGAAGACGGTTCAAGGTAGGGTGATCTTCAAGGGGGTAGTGTTAGGTTTTTTTAAGGGGGGATTGGGTGGGTTTTACAGTAGGGTTGGGTGTGTGGGTGTTGGGTTTTAATGCTGGGGGGGTATTGTCTTTTATTTTACAGGTGAAAGAGCTGATTACTTTGGGGCAATGCCCTGCAAAAGGCCCTTTTAAGGGCTATTTGTAATTTAGTATAGGGTAGGGAATTTTATTATTTTGGGGGGCTTTTTTATTTTATTAGGGGTATTAGATTAGGTGTAATTAGCTTTAAAAAATTGTAATTCTTTTTTTATTTTCTGTAATTTAGTGTTTGTTTTTTTCGTAATTTTGTTTATTTAAATTAATTGTAATTAATTGTAGGTAGTTTAGGTAATTAGTTTAATTATAGTGTAGTGTTAGGTGAAATTGTAACTTATGTTAGGTTTTATTTTACAGGTTCTTTTGTATTTATTTTAGCTAGGTAGTTATTAAATAGTTAATAACTATTTAATAACTATTGTACCTAGTTAAAATAAATACAAAGTTGCCTGTAAAATAAAAATAAACCCTAAGATGGCTACAATGTAATTATTAGTTATATTGTAGCTAGCTTAGGGTTTATTTTATAGGTAAGTATAGTTTTAAATAGGATTAATTTATTTAATTTTAGTAATTTTATTTAGATTTATTTAAATTATATTTAAGTTAGGGGGTGTTAGGGTTAGACTTATATTTAGGGGTTAATATATTTATTATAGTGGCAGCGATGTGGGCGGCAGATTAGGGGTTAATAAATGTAGGTAGGTGTTGGCGATGTTATGGACGGCAGATTAGGGATTAATAAAATTTAACTAGTGTTTGCTAGGCTGGAGTGCGGCGGTTTAGGGGTTAATACATTTATTAAAGTGGCGGCGATGTCCGGTCGGCAGATTAGGGGTTAAATAATTTTATTATATTGTTTGCGATGTGGGGAGGGCTCGGTTTAGGGGTTAATAGGTAGTTTATGGGTGTTAGTGTACTTTTTAGCACTTTAGTTAAGAGCTTTATGTTCCGGCGTTATCCCATAAAACTCTTAACTACTGACTTTTAAATGTGTTAGGAGTCTGGACAGGAGAGGGTGTACCGCTCACTTTTTCCAGCGATCGTAATACCGGCGTTAGGCAAATCCCATTAAAAAGATAGGATACGCAATTGACGTAAGGGGATTTGCGGTAAGCTAAAATCGCGGAAAAAAGTGAGCGGTACACCTGTACCTGCCTGACTCGTAATACCAGCGGGTGCTAAAAAGCAGCGTTAGGACCCCTTAACGCTGCTTTTTAAGGCTAACGCAAGACTCTAATCTAGCCAACAGTGAGGTACCGATTGCACAACCGCTTAGATGGTGCTGGATCGAGTGTGGACCCTACTGTCTGACAGGTCAGGTGTCCTATGACATAATTAGTCCAATTATAAAAAAAAGCCCCAGGTGAGGCAGCTATCATATCTGCCTCATGGGGGGGTCGGGTCTTGAGCCAGTGTTAGTGTAAGAGAAGCACTCACTCTGAAAATCTGTGGGTGGAAACTACTCCCAGCCCTAGCACTGTCTAGACTGCCTACTTCTGGTCTCTCAGGCCCTGGGGGGCAAGCTTCAGTCTTCACCCAGTCTACTCTGCACTGCAAGTAAGGGGCTCTGGCTCTTAGGGACTTGTCCCTCTCCGTCCCACTCTACAGACCATCTCCCCATCCTTCACTCCCTCTCTCCCTCTTCAGGGTTAGAAAGGCCAACAGTGCAGCGATATTTACCCCTGGCCTGTATTCCGTTGCAGGACCAGCATTGACACTGAGTGACATACCTCATGATTCATGAGGCCTGTCATTCACTGTCACTGCATTGCAAAATGTACCTAGCATTATTATAAACATTGCAACATGGTTTAAATGGTCATTTTTATGTCTATGCATAGGCATTTAATT